>NC_072731.1:140539506-140839506 GCF_026930045.1 Uloborus diversus
TTTTGACAAATTGACCCATAGTTACTGGGGGGGGAATTTTTTTTGGCAATCAAAATAATGAAACTAATACCCTGTAAAATTCCCCCCCACGAAAGTGATCATTTTTTTTTTAAGTTTAATAATCGATACTTTACCCCTGGGGGGCACCACGTTCGCCCCAACATAGCTGGGGGGGAAATTCGCTACGGGTTTTTTCTTATTAATTTAATGCTATTATATAGTTTTTAGCCATTTAACTCATCACTTTGATATTTTTCATTTTTTTGACCTTTCATCCACCCCCGCAGCCGTGTGACCCAAAATTAGTGGGGGGGATTCGAGCCAAAGTTTTAAATTGCATTTTTTTTATTATTTTAACCGGCCACAAGCCATAAAAGAGATAAATCGCGTTTTCGGGGGTCAGCTCTTGGTCTAGAAGTATCAAAGCTTCATTTCTAAAATTTAAGTTGGTAATAGTAAAAACATTTCGCCCTCTTCAGAAGAAAAAAGTTCTTAAAAATACGCAATTCGCAACTCCAACGAACTATAGGGGGCACTGTAGTCACTGTCTAATGGCGGGCGGAAAAACTAAAACAAACGCACGTGGTAACAAAGAAAATGCTAAAAGTGTTGTGATTTTTGTCCGTATGTATGATTTTTTTTTTTTTGTTTTATCCTTTTTAAATCAATATCTTAAGTCCTGAGGATATTTTGGCCCACGTAGAAAGAGATTAGAATTCAAGAAGCATTACTAAACGTCAAACATTAATGCAAACTACGTAGTTCGTAGTTCTAAGCAGCCATTTCCACGATGTTGAATTCGATATTTATCAATTCTTGATAAAACTAAATAATAATTGTGGCCTGACAAGAATAACAATTAAAGCTAGAAAATTTAATATGACATGACAAATTATTATCAAAAGAAGATGATACTTTTTTTCCTTGCTTGGCTAGCGCTTATTGTTTTGCATTTGTAACCGAATTATTTCTCTCAAATTCCCGAATCGGTTAATTTAAATGTTTTCTGTTTCGATGTTTCTAATTTCTGAGTTACGATTTAATTATGTCATGTTATGCAAATCATCAACAAAATTCTCACGGAAATATGGTAGTAGTTTTCTTTTCAGTTGAATGAACATTATTTCTTTTAACTTATCGAATTCTGTAATCCTACTACCATTTTATTCCACTCATGATAAAAATTAAAAATGGTTTAACTAAAAACGCGAAATCTCGCCAAGGCAACTTTGCTCGCACAATACTAAAACTATAACCCTAAACAAATTTGGCGAAACCTTTCAGCTGAGAATAAATGGAATAAAGTAAATTCTTTCTCGGTTAAACATTTTTCACTTTGTTCTACGATAATATATTCAAGAAAATATTTTGCATACTGTCCATTCCAACTAAATGCTGCTGTAAAATATGGTTAGTTAAATTAATTTAAGATTAAAAAAAACCTCATATTCTTACAAATTATACAAAACAATAAAAAATTTTACCTTGTCCAAGTTTGTTAATCCAGAGTTTTCGCTGTCACCACTTCTCAATCAATTGATATTTTAGAAGGAAATACGGAAAACTAACATTATTTTGAGAAGCTCGAGAATACTACTAAGGGACGAATTAATTTCTGTAGCTGAAAGCAAACTAAGACACATCGATTGCGTTAATAAATACTCAGAACAAACTGCCTGTGTTTACGTCAACAGACACACGTGGAACGCAACGTGGCAATGTTTTAGTTTCTTCGGCAGTTTTGTAAATCACCGCAAGGTAGCGTATTCCAGCGTTGGAGTTGCGAATAGTTTTTTTTAAACAATTTTTTTAATGCTGAACACATGTCTTTCCACGCATCAGTCGAAAAAAGCGTTCTTCAATCATCTATGGCTCTGACGTCACTACTTGGATTTCAATTCGATATTTACGACGGAATCTTAATCGCAAACAATGTTAATCTTTTTTTTTACTATATTCGGAACTCCAGCGCTCGAATACGCTACCTTGCGGTGATTTACAAAACTGCAAATGAAACTAAAACATTGCCACGTTGCGTTCCACGTGTGTCTGTTGACGTAAACACAGACAGTTTGTTCTGAGTATTTATTAACGCAATCGATGTGTCTTAGTTTGCTTTCAGCTACAGAAATTAATTCGTCCCTTAGTAGTATTCTCGAGCTTCTCAAAATAATGTTAGTTTTCATTATTTCCTTAATAATTGGTGAAAGCGAAAATACTGGATTAACAAACTTGGATAACGTTATACAAGGTAAAAAATTTTATTGTTTTGTATGAATTTGTAAGAATATGGGTTTTTTTTTTTTTTTAATCTTAAATTAATTAAACTTAACATATTTTACAGCAGCATTTAGTTGGAATGGACAGTATGCAAAATATTTTCTTGAATATATTATCGTAGAACAAAATAAATAACCGAGAAAGAATTTACTTTATTCCTTTTATTCTCAGCTGAAAGGTTTCGCCAAATTTTTTTAGGGTTATAGTTTTAGTATAGTGCGAGCAAAGTAGCCTTGGCGAGATTTCGCGTTTTTAATTAAACCATTTTTAATTTTTAATGGTAGTAAGATTACAGAATTCGATAAGTGAAAGGAAATAATGGTCAATCAACTGAAAAGAAAACTACCACCATATATCCGTGAGAATTTTGTTGATGATTTGCATAACATGACACAATTAAATCGTAACTTAGAAATTAGAAAAATCGAAACAGAAAATTTTTAAATGAACCGATTCGGGAATTCGAGAGAAATAACTCAGCTACAAATGGAAAACAATAAGCGCTAGCCAAGCAAGGCAAAAAAGTATCATCTTCTTTCGATAACAATTTGTAATGTCATATTGAATTTTCTAGCATTAATTGTTATTCTTGTCAGGCCACAATTTTATTTAGTTTTATCAAGAATTGATAAATATCGAATTCAACATCGTGGAAATGGCTGCTTAGAACTACGAACTACGTAGTTTGCATTAATCTTTGACGTTTAGTAATGCTTCTTGAATTCTCATTTCTTTCTACGTGGGCCAGAATATCCACAAGACTTTGAAAATTAATTTAAAAAGAATAAAGCGAAAAAATCATACGTACGAACAAAAATCACAACACTTTTAGCATTTTCTTCGTTACCATGTGCGTTTGTTTTAGTTTTCAAGTCCGCCATTAGACAGTGACTTCAGTGCCCCCTGTAGTTCGTTGGAGTTGCGAATAGCTTACTTCTAATTTTATGACGTGATTACCACGTGTTTTTCGGCAGCGCTTGCTTTTTTTCTTTCCTTTTTTTTTTTTTGTTTTATTTAGGGATTGCATTTATTTCTTTTTTCATTCTCTCTCTCTCTCTCTCTCTCCCCCCCCCCCCAAGCTGGACGTTTTGTGGTATCTATATTACGTTACATTTCATAGTTGTGCGCATTTAAGTCACTAAAAACAGCGAGATTTTTTTTCTTTGTCACTTACTTTACTTTGTTACTTTTGGCACAGTATGGGGAATTTTGGAGATAACTTTTTTTTTTTTGCTCTACATAGATAAAAAAGCGGTTTTTTGAGTGATCTTTGTTTTTATTAGGAAATGAGCTGGGAGGTTAAAATAAATATAGATGGATAAGAAATTTTAGAGATAGATCGTAAAGGTAGATAGCCGCCAAAGGCGTCAATCTTGGCGTAAAAATGTGAATGGAACAAAAAAAGATAGAGATGGATTGATTAATACTGCTGCCAAATTTATTTAAACAGCCGCAAAAGGCGGCAAACTTGAATTAAAATGGTAAATGACAAGTTAGCCAAGCAGCCGCCGTAGGTGGCTGCTTGCATAGAGAGGTGAATGGCGTAAGAAGGCGAACCAGCTGGTCGCCGCAGGCGGCTAGTAATAAAATAAGATGTTTGTGTGTGTGTGTGTGTGTGTGGCGCGCTTCTTGAGAAAACGGTAAGGCCTAGAAATATGAAATTTGGTATACAGGTACAGTTTTTGCCGAAGATGTGCACCTCGGGCTTCGATTTTTGATATTTTAATTAGAAAAAAAGTTATTTAATGTTTTGTGTGTTTTTTTGCACTTTTTACCTCACAGACCCCGAACCAATCGTACCACACAAACATTTTTTGTACCATAGAGTAGAAAATTTAATCTTAAATATGATGAAAGAAAAAATTTTGAAAATTGAGCAATTTTTGTAATTTTTATGAATTTTTGAAAAAACCTTTAATTTGCATTTTTCCTGGGTATTATTTTTTTCTAATATCATCCTGCGAGAAGTATCAAAGCCTCATTTCTAAAATTTAAGCTGGTAATAGTAAAAACATTTCGCCCTCTTCAGAAAAAAAAAAGTTCTTAAAAATACGCAATAGTTTTTTTTTTACAATTTTTTAAATGCTGAACACAATATGTCTTTTTAAACATCGGTCGAAAAAAGCGTTCTTCAATCTTTTTTGCATCTGACGTCACTACTTGGATTTCGATTCGATATTTACGATGGAATCTTAACCGCAACCAATGTTAATCTTTTTTTTTTTTTTTTTTTTTGTAGTATATAGCGAACTTCGACATTTATGACGTGATGACTACATGTTTTTCCGGCAGCGCTTGCTTTTTTTCTTTCCTTTTTTTGTTTCATTTAGGGAATGCATTTATTTCTTTTTCAATTTTCCCCCTCCCCCACCCCAAGCTGGACCTTTTGCTGTATCTATATTACGATACACTTCATAGTTGTGCGCATTTAATTCAATAAAAACAGCGAGATTTTTTTATCTTTGTCAAACGCTACTTTTTGCACACTACGGGGAATTTTGGAGATAACTTTTTTTGCTCTGCTTAAATTAAAAAAAAAAATAAAGTTTTTTGAGTGATCTTTGTTTTTATTAGGAAATGGGCGGGGAGGTTAAAATAAATAGAGATGGATAAGAAAATTTAGACATAGAGCGTAGAGGTAGATAGCCGCGGAAGGCGGCAATCTTGGCGTAAAAATGTGAAGGGCACAAAAAAAAAAAAAAAAAGAAAAAAGAAAAAAAGATAGAGATGGATTGATTAATACTGCTGCCAAATTTATTTAAACAGCCGCCGAAGGCGGTAAACTTGAAGCAAAAAGGTAAATGACAAGTTAGCCAAACAGCCGCCGTAGGTGGCTGCTTGCACAGAAAGGTGAATGGCGTAAGAAGACGAACCAGCTGGTCGCCGCAGGCGGCTAGTATGTATTATATAAAAAGCAGCAGGAATTTATAACTTTTTGTTCCTTATAGATAGACTAGTTTCCAAAATTAAGAGTTTTCCACTTATAGAAGCATATTTTATCCTCACAGTGCACACTAAAGCTGTAGACTTACCAACAAATTTATTTAAAAACATTTTTTTTAAATATTCAATAAAAAAATGAAACTTCTTTCAAAAATCTTGTTTATTATACTGTGATTCCTACAAATTGAAAACTAATACATATAAAAGAAGCCACAGCATGAGTTTAGGCATCAAATCCAAACACAAGTAGAAATAGTTATGATTATCAATCGGCAAAGGATGTTACATTTAAAATTTTTTCCTGCAAGTTGTTTGCATCTTTTAACAGAAGTTTTGTGTAGACAAGTATCTTTGAGTGCATTTTTAGCACATTGACTGAGCAGTAATATTTAAATTACTGCTAAAAGATTAATTTCTTCCCAGTCACATCCATTCCTCAATTTGACAGAGTATTTTAATAACTTAATTCTATGTATTGCGAAGAAAGGTAAATTTTACATACAGTTTAACACAAAAAGTGCTTGTGGGTGATGACTGTTAGACCTCCACTGAAGCAAAAGAATATTATTCCAGAAATCTACACCAAAGAAAGTGATGCAACAATTTATCTGCATCGTACACCACCTTCTTACTTTGGACCAGAATATATGTTTTTACTTACTCCTTGTACTGATGATATCAATACAAAAGCACAGGCCATATAGAATTGGTGATAGGTCTAAAGTTTCAGTGTGCGCTATGAAGATAAAATATGTTTCTAAAAGTGGGGGGGGGGGAATTCTAATTTTGGAAACTAGTCTATACATAAGGAACAAAAATTCATAACATACTGCTATTTTTATTTCCTTTTACAAAAAAGGAAGCATTGTGTTCGCGAAAAAACTTTCACTCAAAAATCGACCTTAATTTCCATTTTACTCACCCCCGAATGAATGTTGAGTTTTTTTTTTTCGACTCGACCACACGTGGATAAGTGCCTAAAAACGTATAGATGCGAAATATCCATTTTGACGATTCCCGAGTTAATTACAACGAGTTTTCTCGTGAGTCTGTACGTACGTATGTATATCGCATAACTCAAGAACGGTATGTCCTAAAAGTTGAAATTTGGTACGTAGACTCCTAGTGGGGTCTAGTTTTGCACCTCCCCTTTTGGTTGCATTCGGGTGTTTCTAAAAGGGTCTTTTGCCCCTTTTTGGGGGAAATCATTGTTAATTTCGATGTAAACCCAAGTGATGTTATTATTTGGCGGACACTTGGCGATATATCGCCAGTCTTTTGGTTGGCAAGTTTTGTTGCCAACCTTGGCGTTTTTTTTTTAAATCTGCTTTCAATTTGGCCATTGTTGGTGATATTTAGAGAGTAAACTATTGAATCACATTAAAATTGCTAGTAATGAGGAAATGATATTAAACTGAAGTAAAAGGAAGTCAAGTGATGCACACATCAACTCGTTTTTATATAATACGCATAATTTGCTATCACTATTTTAAAATTTTGTAACAATCAAGTAACTCGAAAAGATATTGATCACTTTATAAAATATAGAGCAAGAAAATAATACGTGCAATTATTATCTTACACTTCACACGAAACAGAATTTATGCAACACTCATCGATGTTTACCATTATCGAATTGCAAATACATCAGCTGAAGTATGTCCGAATACATGGAGTAATATTTTATGTAGTTTCATTCATTTGTAGCTTCTTTATTAATAAGATTATTCATAGATATTTTATAATATTTTCGGATTAAAATTGAATGTTTTCGGTGTGTACTGCAAGTCAAAGCAGTAAATATACCTTTACTTACTGATAGATAATCGAATCTTGTTCAGATGTTTGCATTTATTTTGTACACACCTAAGTTTTCATGTTGTAGCTTCTTTTACACGTGTTGCCTTTCATTTTAGGGAACATGCAGTTTAATAAAAGTTAATTTTGAAAAGAGTTTCATTTTTTGACTGGGAAAAAAAATGTGTTTTTAACGACAGCCTGTGAATGGCCCACCGAGATTTTTCTTAACCAGATGTTTTATTACACTAAGAGGTACCTGTGCACAAAATTTGGTTAAAATCAAAGAGGGTATACTTCGAGTAAATTTCTGTCAAAGTTACTCCGTTTTCGAATCAAAAAATTAAAAGCAAACCCTCACAGAAAAAAATTTAAATGAGTTATACAATTTAAACTCAGTTTACATTCAAGTATACATCATACTAAACAAAATAGAAAAAAAAAAATCTGTGATAATTTGTTAATGAGTTATAGTCATTTATACACGTCTTTGTGTCAATCAAAATGGCGGCAAAAAAACTCATCTTGGCATATATTTAAAGGCTCGTAACTTTTCACCCCCTTCATAAATCTCACAATAGTTTATATTTTCATAATTATCATCAAAAAATTTACAAGTACAGTGAAACTTCGATAACTCGAAGTTGCAGGGAACGCGAAAAAAATTCGAGTTATCGAAAATTCGACTAATTGAAAACAAAACCAAAACTATAGAAGAAAAAGAAAATGATACCACTAAAACTCAAAAAATTTATAACATGCTCAAAAAAGTGATAAAATAATGTACCAGTGATACTATAGACATACATGACATAATTAACATATAATTGTAAAAATTAAAGAATTTATGTAGGTTGAAAAACAAATTTAAATTTGTATGCTTAATGAACAACTTTTTAACTTACCAAAAAAGACATAGGTATCATTTTTTAAAAAAATCTGTAATCAAACATTGCTTTTGCGCGGATATTTGTTCTTTCACTAAATAATCTTCGGATACTTTTAATGCGTCAAAGAGAGAGTCTGGAACATTCGGACGCGATTCTACAAAAACGTGCAATATATCTGCTGCTCGTTTTGCATCTTGAATCGAAGGTAATTTTATCACTGACTCAAATACTTCTACCTCTTCATCACCAGAATCTTTTTCGCTTTTTTCCGTTATGCTTGATAAAATTTCTTCATCTGTCGGGTATTCAGTCACTAAAACTCCGTCATCAACTGACACAAAATACATAAAATCTCTGTCGGTAGGAATGTTCATTTTATTTTGTAAAACGCTCCACTCACTTTGAAAATTTATATCGTCCATATTTTCGTCTTCATTATCTAGCTCCAAACAAGATGTATCTTTTACAAAACCAGCCTTTTTAAAACAGTTAACAATTGTCTGTTGTGTAACATCACTCCATGCTTTCCGCAGTTCCCGGAGACTGTCGAGCAGAGTAATGCAAGGAACCGAATTCTCTTCCAGACACTGTAGAATTTTTAATACAATACGTTTTCTGTAGTGAACCTTTAAATTTTTTATGATGCCCTGATCCATAGGCTGCATGATAGAAGTTGTGTTCGGAGGAAGAAATTCCAATTTAATTGCAGTTATGTTATTTGCCGCTGCCTTGGGATGTGCAGGGCAATTATCAATAAACATTACAATTTTTCTTCCAGCTGAGATAAATTTATTATCTATTTTTTTAAGCCAAGAATTGAACACCTCTGAAGACATCCAGGCTTTACTATTGCTTGTGTAATCGACTGGCAAAGACTTGATGCTGTTAAAGCATCTCGGCTTCTTAGCTTACCGATAACAAGCAAAGGCAGCTTCTCCGTGCCTGACATTATTGCTTGCTACCATAACAGTTATGCGTTCTTTGCTCCGCTTTCCACCCGAACATGTGTCACCTTTTATAGTAAAAGTTTTGTCAGGGAGACATTTGAAAAAAAGTCCCGTCTCATCTGCATTAAAAATATCATTTTCATTGTACTCCATTAGAATAGTTTTTAATACTTTTTCTTTCCATTCTTCGCAAATTTTTTCATCCACTACTGCACTTTCGCCACAAATGGTTCGGTACACAATGTTGTGTCGAGTTTTAAATTTGTCTAGCCAACCTGCGCTAGCTTCAAAATTTGAAATGCCGATATTTTTTGCGAAAGTTTCTGCTTTTTCACGTATGATTGGTCCAGATAACGGAACATTTTTCTCTCTCGCTACTAGCATCCACTTTACTAAGGCCTCTTCAAGCTCTGGATACCTTCCATCCTTAAGGCGTTTTCTTTTTGCATTAAATTTTTCGTCAGCAACTGCTTGGAGCTAGACATTTCGGTTTTTTAAAATTATTGAAAGCGTACTTGGAGGCACACCAAATTTCAATGCAATGTCCTTCTTTTTTGCTATGCCTAAATCGACTTCTTTGATCAGCTCAACTTTTTCTTGCAAATTTAAAATTTTAAGTTTTCTCTTAGCCATTTTTTTAAGTTCTAAACTTTGAGGGATAAGCGAGACAGCCCCTCAATCACACGCTTTCTTTAACACATAAAGAAAAACAGCAAATTTAGAACGACCTTACAGCTTTGTAGAACAAAACGCTAATTCGAGAAAGAATCCCTTCTGTCGAGACAACAGTCCCCGCCCGACCTTTTTTCCCCAAAAGTGGATATTTCAGTCCTAAATGTACCGCCCCCCCCCTTTCTCTATTTTTTTCTGTCCCGGGCTCCGCAAAGTCAGAGCTTTGGTTTCCCCCTGTGCAGGCTTTTCTTTTTAAGAAAAAAAAAATGAAGCAAACAATACCTTTAGGAAAAAAAAAGATAAAACATTTACAAGGTTACCTACAAAATATCGAATTCCTATTTATTAGATCTACTTGGTCTAGACGCCTTTTGATGCAATGCAGTGGCGCCAGCTTTTTTCTTTTTGTTCATACTAGAAGAAAAAAAAACGATTTCGACTTATAGAGTTACATTAGCATTGAAAATTTGACAAGGTCAGGAGGGAAAATTCGGCTCATCGAATATTTCGACTCAACGAAATTCGGTTTATCGAAAATAATTAACATGCATTCTCCGTTCAGTTGGACGGGAATTAATAACCACTTCGGCTTGTCGAAGTTTTCGGCTCATCGAAGTTCGACTTATCGAAGTTTCACTACACCAAACTTGTTGAACAAAATCGGAGATGGTGGGTGGCATTTTCAAACAATCCTGGATTATTTGACATGGAATTACCCTAAGTGTAAATATATGATAGCAGAAAAAATGCAGTGTTAGTAAAAAAAATGGAACAAGAAAAATATGCATATATGTTTATCTTGTACAATGTATACCACACACACACAAAAAAAAAAAAAAAAAAAAAAAACTTGATGGGAAAATTGATAAAGTAAAATGGGCAGGGAAAGGGGGGGGGGGGGGGTTCGAAATGAGGGAGAGCTGTAAGGCGTTGAGCTTTTTTGCAATGGTTCTCAATTTTTCGCTAGTGTGCGAAAATATTCCTCTCTACAGTCTCCAAAAGATTGGTTTCCCTTGTATCATTGAAGTAGATGCAAATTCTGATAATATCCTGTTTAGAATGTAACAAAATAAGGCACTTCTTTGTTCAGTTCCCTCCAAATTTCTTAGAATTTGTCCCTGTGTAGATTTCCTGGGAAAGTGGGGAATCTATTTTGCATTAAATTTTGCTGCCTGTTTTAAATTCAAATGCATTCAAAATTATTACTTGTCAGAAAAAAAAACAATTAAATTAAATTTTCATCTGTAAAATCTATTTTGCTTATTTTGAAGAAGATCTCCATATCAATTTGTCAAATTTTTTTACCCCCCCCCCAAATAACTTTCTGGCTACGCCACTGATTGGACCCCCTCCGAAATGAAATCCTAGCTACGCCACTGGTGTTTCGGTGTGTTACAAGGAACATCTTTTTCAATGCAAAGAAGTGTGAGCTTTTGGATGATAAGTCATCCGAGAAAAACCCATTTTTCTCGGATGACTTATCATCCAAAAGCTCACACTTCTTTACATTGAAAAAGATGTTCCTTGTGACACCAAAACCCATGTCTGCATTGATTTGAAATTTTTGTGCTTCAAAACGTTGGTTAAATAACTGATTATTTTAATACAGTTATCTGTTACCTTGATTACATTGTAATATTTCTGAAAGGAAATTTAGTGTAGTTTAAAATTAATAGTTTTCAAGGTGAAGAAATTTTAAAAAAGTTATTCATTGATAGCTTGTATAGAGGGGGGGGCTCGACCCCCCCCCCGCCTTTTTTACGGGCACCCATGAAGCAATGTACTAAGTTTAACAAAAATGATATCGAATGTCCTTTATTTTAGGAAGATCGTCTGAGAGTTTCAACAATGGAGTTTTGCAAAACATATCTTGAATTAATTTCAATGAAAGATGATGAAAGAGTACATAGATCAACTCAGAATTTTTTTATAACACCAGATGACATCCATAGTCTTTTTCGAAGCAAGATATTTGATCCTAGCACACGACCACCAAGAACTACATATGCTAAAGAGTATGATAAGACATACCCAATGGAAAACCTGGAAAGTGAAAAACAGGTATTTATACAACTTGAGTCAAAACAAAAGAATAGTTTAGGGTGTTTTAAGGGCGTTCAATCGTCCAGGGCAGTCCTAATTACATATGTAAAAGCTTATCTATCAGTGAACTGTAAATCGTTTATTCTAAGTTTAATAATGCTAAAGTGAGGTGATTAGTATAAAAACCACCTCAAAATTTTCTTTTTTTAATTTTACAAAAGTCAATTTTATGTGGGCAAATCATGTGTAGTTTTCAGCTGTCCAGGTTCGATAAGATATCAGACACACAAGTTATCTAGCTGATTCTTGTTGTTAAATGACGTAAAAGACAAAAGTAGTCTTTTCCCTCATATTGGTTTAAATGCTAATTTTCTGTGTCTAAACAATTACAAGACAACTTGCTAGTACAATTCAAAAATTCTTACAATTTAATAAAAAGATGAAAGTGACAGCATTTGAGAAACTCATCTATATAAAAGAAAGTCGTGTTAGTTACACTAATATTTATAACTCAAGAATGGCTGAACCAATTTGGCTGAAAATTGGTGGTGAGGTAGCTTAGAACAAGGAGAGGGACATAGGATACTTGATTTTTTTTTATTTTTATTTTTTAAAAATTGGCAAATAGCAATTGAAACATTTTAATATATATATATATATTTTTAAAGTAAGGTAGATTTATACTGAACACGAAGAAATCACTGAAAGGAAACACTAAATTTTAAAAGCGGGATCTTTTTTCACATGTCTTATCCATTTGTATACAAAAAATATCACACACAAAAGTACTTGCATTATTTTTCAGAACTAAGCGACCAGTTCAATATTATTGTTATTACTATGAAATGAATTAGACTAGCAGGAGGGGGCACCATTAAGAAGAAAAAAACAGGGGGAAAAAAAGCTTTCTTGCAGCCAATCCCAAGTTAAACATATGTATGTGTAAACTAGGATCATTCTCATGACTGTTCAAAATACTCTGATAAACCTCCTGAAAATTTTATCAGTAATCGTCTTTCAATCACACATCAGAAATGACTTTCTTTATTTTAATGGTCTTTCGAGCACCACAAGGGTCTGCGATAGTTTGTCTACACTTTCTACTGATCATTCAATTACATCCCTGCCAAACAATTCTCATTTGCTTTACAACTGTGTAAGGTGCATTATTAATGGGAGATATAGAGATAGATGTCACACACAGCATTGTAGTTGGGAGGGAGGGAACACAGGAGATGACATCTTCTCAAATATTTGAATTTTTATTGTAAAAATAAAGCAAATGTCGTGTCACTTGGTTTCAAACCAGCTTCTTTAGGTGAGTTCCACCAAACGTCAAGGAGATTTCTCCCAAATATTTTTTTTCCAGCTATAGCATTGGGTGCACAAATAAGATTTTTTAAAGAAAATACGAACCATATTTTTCTCCAGAAAAATATATTTTATACAATTTTGCAGATGAGCAAAAGAAAATTAAGAATAATAAGAGAAAGGCATAAACAAGGATTCTACTTGCCAGCTAAAATGTGGTTTGCCCCTGAAAAACAGATGAGTGGCATGACACATGAGGTAAGTTTTGAAATTAAAATTTATGCTATACAGCAAAAAATTACAATGATGTGAAATAAATAAAAAGTTATGGAAATTTTATGTGTTTCCTTGGGTCAATATGACAATAAATATAGACATAAAATAAAATCCATCATTTTCTAGTTTTCCGATAGAATGAATAAAAAATTAGGCTCAAGCCTTTTAAGAGACTAAAAAGGAACCTCCACCAACAAATAAACAAAAGAGCTGCTATCTGATAAAAACAGCTATGTCAGGTCTTTAAGAAAGAAACCCTTTAAAAACTGAAATGCGAAGAAAATTGCAATTTTTCTTTTTGAACATTTGAATAGTATAAAACTTATGCTTGGAAAAAATGTGGTGAGATGTTCTTGAAAGATGCTATTTTGCGAATCCACTGAAGGTGTTGCAGGAATCTTAAGTACGAACCCCCTTGATATAAACAATCTTTACTAATAATAAAGCTCAAAGTCTCTCTGTCTGGATGTCTGTAGGATGTCTGTGACGCGCATAGCGCCTAGATCGTTCGGCTAATTTTCATGAAATTTGGAACAAAGTTAGCTTTTAGCATGGAAGTGTGCAACTCGAAGCGATTTTTCGAAAATTCGATTCTGTTCTTTTTCTTTTTCAATTTTAAGAACACTTTCTGGAGCAAAATTATCATAAGATGGACAGGTTAATTACCAAATTATCATGACGTGGAATGGGAGAGTGAATGAACATAGCCAATTGGCGAGAAATTCGTCATCCATTATCTGTAAATATACAGGCAAACCGAATGACCTTTTAATTTTCAACTACGGGCAAAGCCGTGCGGGTACCACTAGTACAAAATAAACCTGCACATTACTAGTTGAGCGGTCATAACTAATCATTTACCCTATGATAAGGCTTGCCAGATTTCTGAAATGTTGAACTGGGATATCCCCCCCCCCCTTTGCAGATATTCAAAAAGGTGCACACCCATAGCTGGTTTTTAGAGTTATAGAAAGGGTAGCTCATTCTCAATGCTATGAATAAATGGTTGCTAATTATGTACGTAAACCAGGAGTAATAATAAATGATATAAGCAGATAGAGTTAAACATTTCATTTTTTACATGTTAATATTTATAACTTACCTAGGAGAGAAGAAACTCTTTACATGAGGAATAAAAACTTGAACAATATTTATATGTACTTTTCGTTGACAAGCACTTTTTTTTAGAAAGTTTTTTTGGGGGGTTTTAATCTTGTAAAAATCTTCAAGCTAATCTGGTGTTAATTTTACATGCTAATGCTACAAATGACAAAGTAATTAACCATAATAACTTTTTGCAGTTCATTATTTTTAGACTTTTTGCTATCTATAATCAAATTTATCTTTTAATGGGATTTTTTCTCTAAACCAGGACAGTCCCGGTCAAACCAGGATGTTTTTCAAGTGTACCTATGATGGAAAAACTGAAAGTGGCATGCATAAACTTTTTTCTCCGCATAATGGCACTCCCCTCAAAAATGTTGGCCACCCCTGATAAAATAAAAAGCTTGGACTTGACGTTCGGTAGTGCAACTTTATTCTCCTGACATATAAATTTTTAAAAATTTCTAGACAATATTTATAAAAGAAATTGGATGCACAAGAAGTCTTTGTGAGTGAAAGAAAACAAGATTTTGAAACAGAATTGTAAAAATATCAGAGTAAAAATATCATTGGTTTTGTTCAATGTTCACAAATGATAAAAACCAATTTGCAGCATAAGCTTCTACTGTAACTCCAGTCTTCACTCATTATACATTTCTCGAAATTACACACAAAAGAGTTTTCAACAAAATATTCAGTAATAAGGAATGGCTAGAAATGAGTCTAAAATATAATGCAGAATTTAAGTCTTTCAAATATTGTGCAGATAATCATCAAAGTGTTCATAGAAAATTATTCTAATGCACAAATTTAATATGTTGCACGGTTTTAATTATAAAATATTTTCAAAATTACTAAACAACCAAATTTAATACACATTGTCAACCAACAGCTATTTATTTCTTTCAGGAAGTAGAGTTGCTGAATTCAACTGCAACAAGGGCTTTCTTGAAATTCTTAGAGAAAAGAAAAAAAGGACCACCAAAGGTACTTTCAAATGAAAATAATACATAAAAAATGTAATTAATGTTTTTAAAGCTTAATTAAATTGCCTGGAAAGTGTTAGTGAATTCATTACAGTCGAGTCATGACTTGCACTAGGGATGTGTTCCAAGAACCTACGCGTAAGTCGAAATTTCGAGTTGTAGAAAAGGGTATGTGTACAAATTTTTTTAAACGACCCATTTATTTTAGACACTTGTAAATACCACCTCAAACAGTTTTAAACCATTCCTTAATTATACATAACTATTTCTTACATGAACGGAATTTTTACTGTATGTTTTTAAACATTTGCATTTTGAATGAAATCAAAATAAAGGAAAAATGAGTAGTAGTTATTTGTTATACACTGACAAAGCAATGTTCAGACTATGTACGGTGTGGGAACGTCTGCTGTCAGAGATGCTAAAGGAATGAAGATCCATTCACGAAAAAAAGATTTTTAGTAGCCAATAGCAAAGCTGATACGAAGTGCGATTCCCTTTCGAACATTTTTGTATTGCGGGCAAGGAATTCGTGTTAGGTCTAAAATTCATTATTGGCGAAAAACTCGCGTAAGTCGAATCGCGTTGTAGCGCAAGTGGACTGTATTAGAAAAAGCAATCTTTTTGCCATGAATCAGAATAATTAGAATAGGCGGTGTATTTCATGTAAATAGAATGGTTTTTAACAATAATAAATTTCACAAATGCATACTGTAATGTAACTTATGTAATGCTGCAACTTATTAGATGAGAAAAACATTTGAATCAAAATCTATAAATATTGTTTTGTTGCTTACAGATATTGCAGTCTTTGAAGGAAAAACTGATGAAAACTTAAAAGAATGAAAGAAAAAGAAGCATTTCCTAAATGTTAATAATAGTTCAAAAAGCTTTTTATTGTTTAACATAATAAAGTGTTCTCTAATTTATCACATGGTAAACCAATATAAATGAAGTTTCTTTTACAACAAAAGATGTTTCTTGGCAAATGTGTACTTCACTCCAATGTTTTCTTCTTCATCATTTATTGTTTAGTAAATTACATGCTGTCGGCCCTGCTTTATTGTTTATCGTCTGTTTTAAGAAATTTTATTGGATTAAGCAGTGTATTTGATTAAGCAGAAAAATTTTCTTTACCTTTCTAAATTGATAATATTTGTCTTAAAACATAATAACAATAAATCAATAGCTATATAAAGAAATTTTTTTATTATTGGCAAACAGTTTTTGAAATAAGTTAAAAAAATAAAACCAATTAGTATGTATTTTAAAAATTTGCATGAAATTTATAAAAAGTAATTAACAACTTGAGGTATAAAATCTGTTTTGGTACCTTTTTCCAGTACATTTTTTTTTGAAAAATTCCATAATAGTGGATTGCTTGATCAAGGTCTTTTGGGAGTACTTTTCTGACTCTCTTTTTCCCTTCCTTGTCTAACATATTTTACGTTTAATATTTATCAATTTATTATAATCTAAAATATATATATTTCTTTGTGTAATTTAATTTAATAATCTACTGCATTATCTATCGTTTTTTTCTTTTGTAATGGCGAAGACAAAAGAGATTTGGTAGCACATTGGAAATGTTTTGATGGAATATGAATGTTGTTTTTCTTGCCTGTTGTCGGCGAAAGATTTTAACTAAATTATTTACTTCAGTAAATGTTCGAACTTAAAATTTTTCTTCGATTAAGCGGGGGTCTTTAACATTGCGTCTATGGGGAAATATTTGGTTCCAAGAGGTTTTATTCGAATAAGTGGGGTATTTGTATATCCGTTACCCGATTAAATAGGGCTGACAATATTTAAAATTGATTGATTTTTCAGTCATTTACCTTTTACTCCTCAAAAATTAAGTTTTTGGAAGAAAATAACACACATTGTCTTGATAAATCAGTTAAAATTGAGAATGTATTTCCACCTGATCAGTTTAAATAATTTCACCTTATATGTACAATAGGGTGGAGCGAAAAAAACAAAATTTTTTTTGCGAGTTGCTATAGCGCGGAAAAGTTGCAATCGGTGAAGACTTAAAAATCAAAAACAAAAAAAATTTGAAATCAGATAATATCTTCCGAGCACGCAACAAGCCTGAAAATTCGGATTTATGAATTTTTAAAAATTTTGTGTCAATGTTTCTTTGAATGCTCTAAGACAAAAATGTTCCAATTGGTGAAGCCTTCAGAAATTAAAAAGAAATATTGAAATCGAATAATACCTTTTAATTCAGGGACAAGTCTAAAAAATCGAAAAAAAAAAAGAATTTCGTTTTTTTTTTTAAAATTTTCAAAAAAGAATTGCCTATTTTTTTTCAGTAATATAGTGAAAATTCTTTTAAAAAGCACTATATTACACAAAAGCATTAAATTATTTCTTGATTTTGAAGGTATTTTCTAACCACGCAGAAGTCCCGTTCTTTACAGTGATTAAACATTTTCAGATAATAGAGGTATAAAAAATTTAGCAAAATTTCTGCCATCCAGTACACAGGTCTTATTTTTTTAAGTGTTACTTGTTGAGCCTAATTTATAATAAATTTTCTTGTAAACTTGGGCATAAATTGATCTAGATTTCAATGTTTCTCTTATGTAGCCATGTCTTGATTTTAATTCGCAAACTTTAAACGAAGCCTCCATCATTAGCTTCATGCATCTTTTGACAGCCTGCGTAATGGCAGGGGAGTAATTTTACATCCAAATCTGGTGTAGTACCTGTTTTGATAAAATTTGTTCGTAACTTTTCAAAGAAAAAGTAGGAGAGATAACTTTGTCGTGCTCCAAGCAATAATCTCTGGCTTCGAAATTTAGGAATGGAATAACAAAGTTTCTGATCTTTTTGCCTTTAGAAACAGACTCTCTGGCTTTTAAAAACTCTAGTTCTCACATGTGCCTCTTTTCATCAAAAACCATGGTTATCAATAAGTTTTCGAGATATGCAAAGAAGGAGTTTCTTTCTATACAGAAAACAACTTGTTTCAGATTCTCAGGCAAGTATCCACAGCTTTGAATCGCTTTGTAAACATGAATGAGACCGTTCTTGAAGTTTTTGCTGTTCTTTATTTCAATGGGCATTTAACATTTGAGGATAAAAGTAACAGTCTTTCAACGCATCTGATGGCATCATTATAGTTACGTTAAGTCCGAGAACTCAATTTGCACAAGTGAGCCATCTGGAATGTGAGAGTGGGCCGGGGTTTAAGATTTGACCAATCATTTGGACAATTGCAACGCTTTATTGCTTGAGATATATCCAAAAGATACATTTGATCCTTACTCAAACATTTTCTGTTAACTTCCACAGTTGTACAGTCAATGGCTTGAAAATCTATTACCGGAAGACATTCTCCTATGGGTCCAAAAAAAAAAAAAAAAACTTGAATCGGTTGTTGCACCATACAAATGCCGGAAACTTGACAAAAAGACCATTTGATGAATAGAATAAACAAATAGCTCATTGCAATGGTCGTCCGACATCAATTTCGAATTGACAAATCGCGCCACTTTTCCACATGTTATAAAGTTTAGTACCATCATAACCTATGATGTCTAATAAATAGTCTAGTGAAATTCGTTGTTCATTTAGACATGAAACAATGCTATTAACTATGGCTGATCCGGAGTTTGTAGAAGACACATGGCTTTGCTTAGAGTTAGCGAATTAAAATCAAGAGCAACATTGAAATCCAAATAATTTATGTCTGAATTTTCCAAAATATCCGATTAATTAGAACCAACAAATCACACTTAAAACAATAAGACAGGTACTGGATGGTAGAAATTTTGCTAAATATTTTATAACCTTCTATTATCTGAAAATGGCTAATTACTGTAAAGAACGGGACTTCTGCATGGTTAGAAGATACCTTCAAAATCAAGAAATAAATAAATGCTTTTGTGTAATATAGTGGTTTTAAAAAGAGTTTTAAGTTTGTCCCTGAATTAGAAGGTAT
Organism: Uloborus diversus; assembly: GCF_026930045.1. Classification (NCBI taxonomy): domain Eukaryota; kingdom Metazoa; phylum Arthropoda; class Arachnida; order Araneae; family Uloboridae; genus Uloborus; species Uloborus diversus. The sequence continues at coordinate 140,558,708 of NC_072731.1, forward strand.
AATTCGATTTCAATATTTCTTTTTAATTTCTGAAGGCTTCACCAATTGCAACATTTCAGTCTTAAGAGCATTGAAAAAAACATGGCCACAATTTTTTTAAAACTCCGTAAAAAAAATGAAAAAAAAATTCATTTTCTGAATTTTAAGCTTATTGCGCAATTGGAAGGTATTATCCGATTTCAAAAATTTTTTGTTTTGTTTTTTAAGTCTTCACCAATTGCAACTTTTCCACGCTATAGTGACTCGCAAAAAAATATTTCGTCTTTTTTGTCCCACCCTAATGTACAATGAAAGAAACAAAGGCAGTTTTCAAATATTTTATTCTTTATTATTTTTTTTTAATGTGTAAAATATAACATAAGTTGGAATTTTGAATACAATATTTACAAAGTCAGAAAGAAACATAAATGAATACTTCTCCGAACTACAAATGCCATGTGAAAGAGAGTTTCTTGGAAACACTCCCATTAATATCTGGGTCTTTTGTATTCTGGAGTACCCCTAAAATACATAAAAATGTAGATGATATACTTTTTGTAAGCATTAAAAGTATTTTGAATAAATCTTGACTATACTTACACTCCGCTAGTGAAAGAGTCCATGTCTTTTCTGCGGGCAATAATCTAAGGAACAAAAACATATAACTTGAAGAAACAATCCATTAAAGGTGAAGGGAAACATTTTGAAACATTTACATTTAACTTAATTTCATAAAAAATTATGTTCTTAAATTTATTAATTTGATTTAAAAAAACATCCAATTTTGAAAATTTTATCACATAGTGTAACATAACAAACTTTTAACACAAGAGTAACCTGATTCTTAAATGCTTTAACAAACATTTGCCTGGTTAAATTCATTATTTATTTTTTAAAACCCTTATTCCTGTCTTTTTCAATCAAGTATTTTTTTCTTTTTTCATTTTTTGAAATGATTCAGAAAAATTAAAAAGTTATCAGTTACTTAATGAGCTGCATTTCAGCCATTCTCAGATAGTGTGAGGATAAAAACTAAATCAGGTTATTTGTAAACCATCCCTCTAGATTCCTCGCCTATATATTCAATAGCATTTTTAATAGCTTTTTGTTCATCTATATGGGAGATTTTTATATGAATGAACTAGAAAAAAAAAAAATCCTTTAATTACTCGATGGCTTGGTTAATGCAGAAACTCGGATAATATAAGTGCACCATAGTTTCAGATTTTCAATGTCAATAGATATCTTTAAAAAAAAAATATGTTACTTAAAACAGCTTTAAGAAAAATGACAACTTACCTGGTTAATCTTTTGCAGTTCTCTATCTAACTTGGTTTTCTCATCTCGTTTACCAGTTCCTGTTCTTCTAGTTTTACGTCCATCTGCCATTTTAACTCCGTACTGGAATGCAGCTCTATGATAAAATTTAAGAAAAAAGGATCAATGTCACTGCAAAATTCAAATAAAATTGCAAAGGCAGTGGTTTTGGATGATATAACTTTTATCTAAAGGAAACAAGGATATTGAACATACATAACATGAAAACATAACACTACAGAGTATAAGTCAAGAGATAACAATGGCATTGCAAGTTCTGTAGATGAGTTAACTAATTGTCGCAATATGAACATTACTTCAGAGAGAAAAAGGGCTCAACTCAACACTGTGTCTTGAAGAACGTAGTAATGTAAAGATAATGAAAAAAATTCATATAGTGTAAATTCTATTTTTTCAAAAGCAAGGTAAATTTTTCAGAAAATGTTTCCTAAATTTATTTACTGAAGTAAAATGAACAAGTCATTCAGGAATCATATTTTAACAATTCAGGTGAAAATATGAAATGTTTTGATAAATTAATGGTGTTTTAAACATTTTGCTACTTAAACATTAAAACAAACAACAATACATTTAATAATAATAACATTAAAACAAAGAAAAACTTTTTGGAAGGGAAGATACTACTTTGAGCCATAAAAACTACTTAAGAATGGATCAATCCATACAGATTCATGGGATCACTATGTTTGACTCTTCTTTTTTTTCGAAACTCGTATAGCTTAAAGCTACATATGAAAGATGTTTCAAACCATTTTTATTTTTTCCCTAATCTTGACCCTTGATTTTTCTACAGGTCATCAAAAGTTAACTTTCTTAGTCAAAAAAGGGAATTTTAGACCATTACATTTTGGCCCAAATCCATTTAAATTGCATTTATGGCAGCAAATTTTAATTTTGGTGTTAAAGTGTAAAAGATAATAGTCCCACAAGTGCTGAATAAAAAACTTACATAATAATTAAAATAACGGCAACATGCCAAAATCCCAGGTCAAATGCAAAATTTTTACTCATTTCAAAGGGCTTGCATAAGGGACAAAACACAAAATGAGAAAATCTCTCTTTAATCGTACACAATGTTTACCCTTTATATACTAGTGTTCAAATTTTAGAGAAATTGAATATTTTGTTAAATCTTACATATAAAGAAATGAATGAAATGTAAAAGGTCTGTAAAAGACTTAAACCTATTATGCAGCTTGATTCCTTTTACATTTTTGAATAAACAGTTAAGAAATATAGTTTAGAATCACTGTCAGACACTATGTTTTACTTTTGCCATGACTGTATTGTTTGTAAAGAATGATGCTAGTTTCTTCCTAGCATTTGACCCCTTACTTTTGTCTGAAGTATCATTTGAAAAGATCCAAAATATAGATTAGTATTTACCAAAATATTTTTAGATTGTAGCACATCTGGAACGTAAATTATAACAAAGAGGATTAAAAAATATTATCTAATCGTTAAATAATTAGTTTTAACCTACTTTGGCAGTGCTTCTTTACTGCTCATGTAGTCACTATATTCTTCTGCAGTGTCAAAATCCCAACGACCAATAGGACCTTTTTTATTACCCTAAAAATTAAACATCAGCAAGCTCTTAATAAAGTAAAAAAAAAATTTCAGCAAATTAACTTCAACTAATTCCTATGAAAATTAAAAAAAAAATCATAAAAATATTCAAAAGTTTTGGTTTTAAAATATTAATTGTTTCCTATTTCTAGTAAGGGAAATATCTATTTCAAATAAGTTTCAGTATCACGCAAATTTGATCTCCAAACAATTGTACAAGAGTTTTAAATTAGCTATCACAAATTCATGTCTAGAAAAAGCTTCGGAAATGCTGCCTCAATTTCTGAGAAAACTTGAAAAAGCTTAGAAGAAAAGAAAAGGATTTTTGAAATTGTACTACAATTTCCTATGTGTTTGTTACTATCTCTCGCTTTTCCACTTTTAGGGTAGCCAGCAAACTTTTACTTGAAAATAGTTGCTTTAGTAGCCTAAAATTTAAAAAAAAGTTGCCTAAGGGGAACAGTTGATTTGCATTTTGAATACGTTAAGTTGCTTTTACCAATAACTTTATTTTTTTAATTTGCGAACTCAAAAACTATGACACAACCACTCATTAAAACAATTTAAAACATAGCTATATGTAGTAAATACAAGAAAATCAAAACTTAATTTCTCAAATTTAACATTAGTTTCAACATTTACTTCATTTTCAGCATTTTTCAATAGAATTGCTGTTTTAAAAATGTATGTTACTTTACATGTAAACATTATGTGTAGCATCACATTTTAAGTGTCACAAAAGAAAACTTCAGATATATATTTTTTTAATTCACAGGGAAATTAAACATACTTACTCTGGTTTTAACTTTTAATAACCTAGAGTTTCAATTTTGAAACCAATCTTTTTTGATACCAATCTTTTAAACCGAATGTTCACATTACTATTAGTTTTTTTTATAGGTTGGCTGTACGTATTTTACTGTTGTATAATATTCTTTCCAACGAAATTAAAAAAAAAAAAATCAAATGTCATTATTGTTTTATTTTATCTATGACATATTACTCGCGCGGCAAAGTGAACAAGTAAACACATTTTATTAAAAGTTTTGTTGAATACAAAATATTGTGTATTGTAAATATTGTAAAATAAATATTGTGATTTTTTTAGCTATTTTTCCCTTCATCTAGACCCTCAAGCAAACACAGTAATATTAAAAATAAATCACTTTCATAAATCAGGCTACTAAGGGTTAAAAACATAAAGGCGTTATAAATCGAGTTTGTGTGTGATTAAAACAAACATATAATTACTGCACAGTTAAAAGTTTTGAACATTTAATTCAAAACACTTTGAATTAAACACTCATTTCAATTCGCTTTGATGACAAAATGGAAAAATGCAAAACATTTCTTAGGATTTTTGTTACACAATTAATAAAATTTGGTTTTTTTGTTGTTAACAATAAGTTTTAACTTTTGCTCCTTTTGGTGTTTCCCCCTTTTTGTAATTTTTCTGCACCTTCTATTTCTTTTGCTACGCTTATTTCGGACAAATCACTTTTCTCAATAGCGGATTTCAGTCATTCATTTGCATAGAAAATCTGGAGACACTCGATTGGGTTTCTTATACGTTCAATCACCTCTGCATTGTCTTTTCAGTTGTTCAGTTGATATTGTTTTACATTTGATTTATTCCTCTCTCTGTTTTTTTTTTAAATCATCTTTTTACACTTTTTGTTTTCCTTAAAAGTCTGTTCTATCAACTTTCTTAGTTCCTTCAGATAATTTTTATATGACTAGTGTGCCCATACGCCATTTTTTAAAAAATAGTTCTTTTGTTCTTTTTACATCTCTTACACGTTGGTATTTTGCCAAAGAGTCTCTTATAATTAGTCTTCATTTAGCATTTGCTCAGACATTTTCGACTGAAAATGAGCAGCCAATTTTCTTCTGTTTTAACTGCCCATGTCTCACTACCATATAAAATGATTGGTTTAATAAGGGTTTTGTATTGTTTCATTTTTGTATTAATAGTGAGTTTAGATTTAATTGGCTTTTTAACCCGAAGTAGCATCTATTCGTCATCGAAATTTTACAAAATTTGTAAGACCAAAATAAATTAATCTAAGGTAGCATACAATCAAACTTACGCTTGATTGTCAAAAACATAAAAATATTTATAAAATGCAAAAGGATTGAAATCTCAAATGCGGGAAAAATAATCCGTGATGTATAAGTTAAATATTGCCATGCTTCCAAAAAGTTGTTCATTAATCTATATGAGTCATTCTCCAAAAAGTAACTTTTCTGTCACACACCTTTTACAGTAAAAACTTTAAGGAACAATTCATTTAATAATGGTTTTTAATTTCATCAAAAATATATCTATTTAAACCTGCCAACAGTTTTTTTTAAGAATAATTTTTAATTTTAGTATATTTTTGGTTCACAATATGTGAATTCTCACCTCCGTGGCATGTCACACACCTTGTATGACTGTTTACGCAGCTTAAAAGCCAGTTTTTATAAGAACCGGGCAGAAATGGAGTGTTCGGATATACACCATTTTTTATTTTGTTCAAATTTTTATGGTGGATTCTTTTAAAGATTTTAGAAAACAGGTATTTTTTCTTTTCCCCCAAAAATTTTTTTCGGGACCTGTAAAAATTTGTAAAGTGGAGTCCGACGTAAAGATTTTTCCAAATTAGCGCTTTTTAAAATTCGATTTTTTCTGTGCATTGAGCATCAGCCAAAAAAATTCTTGTGTTGACAACTTGACATTTAGTACCTTAATTGAAATATATTGTAACTTTTGTGGCTGACCTTCAGTACAGCCTTTCAGGGGTCGCCAAACTTTGTCGAAAAAAATGAAAAATTGCATGTTTGAGAACCTCTGGTTCCCTGCATTGAGGCTCAACCATGGTTTTTGTACATAATTTGTGTAATTATATATATGAATTATTCAATACCCTCATTAGTTGCATGGCTCACCCTCTGTGCTGCCAAAAAATGGCAGTTTTTGTAACGAAAATTGCTAAAAAGTGCAGTTTTCACAAGCCTTTATCTCAGAGCACTGAGGGCATTGCCCTTCTCAAAAAGACCAACTGATGTGGAATGGTTGGTCCAGGAGAAATGAGCAATGGAAACTGAATTTCAATTTAAATAACAATTTATTTAAAACAAATGTATAAGTGTAAATAGGAAAAGACAATCAAACATTTATAAAATCAAATCCCCATTAAACAAATTAAACATTTCCCTCCAACATACATCACCAAGAAATATCACATATTCGCTTTCTCTAAATATCAGTTCTAAAATGTCCTTAATAAGTAGTCCTAAATCTATGTTTTGGAACCCCTTTGCCTTTGAAAAAGGGCATGATAGGGGATGCTTGCTCTAAGTGCTTTGGGAACATTTTGGGGAACTCCTTTTACAAACTATAAAGATATAATCACCACTTAAGTTAAAAAAATTCCTATTATTTTCATGCTAAGGAGCTGCATTTTGGCTGTTGCATTTGCTAGAAAAGCGATTTCACTTCCACATTTGAAAGCCTCACAGAACACTCCATTTTATGCTCTCAACATTATCCACTAACAAAAAAAGAAACATTTTCATGTTCAATTTTTTAATTAATGTATTCAACATGTTCTTAGCAAAAATATTAATTACAGCGGATCAGCATTCTTGGATTTTTCAGGGAAATTATTCTATTCTACATCAATCTTTATTGCATCTATGGGGATATATTTCATCCCCAAAAGTTTTATTCTTATAAGAAGGATATTCATTTATCCGTAACCCGAATAAGCAGAGCTGACAGCAATGGGATCTTATAGTAGAAGAGAATTGAAAAACAACAATTCTATGGCATATTGAAATTTGTAACAGATGCATTGATTTTGAGCAAGCATTAAATTTGAATAATGTACATAAACGTTAAACTAAGTCTAAAATATTAAGTAAATAAATGAAAAATGAGTAGATTTATTTATGAGAATCAAAAAGTAGGAGAATTTAAAGTTTGGAATTTTTGCACATAACTAATGTTTTTAAAATAATACAATAAAAACCAGTGTTGTTTTTTCGCTGATTAAAACAATGTTATGAAGTTGTTGAAACTATGTTAAAAAGAAATTACCATATCCATCTTAGAATAATCCACTTCGTCATCACTGTCAGCAACAGCATCTTCATTTTCTGGAGCACTGAAATTAGATGGGTAGAAAAGACATAAATAATAATAATAAATAATAACAATAATTACAATAAAAAAACATAGGGGGGGGGGGGAAATCAATTAAAAAAAAAGAAATCTATTTCTTTTAAAAAAGTTACGATAATTGTTCTTTCAGTTTGGTATGCACAATTAACAGCTGCATGAAAGTGTCTGATTTTATCATTAACTAGCTGCTTCTGTACAAAATGAGCTTTTATTTTAAGCATCAGTGTAAACAGGGTACCAGCTGCATTTAGTGTTTTGAAATAAAAGACTTTTCATTACTTCTGCATTTAACTTTCCATGACTCATGGGATGCAGTTTTTATGGGAAATATCTATATTTTTTTCATAAGAATACCAAACTAGTGTTCAGAAAAAAAAAAATTGTAACCATTTATGATTTGCACACATGTTTCTAAAAATTCAAATTAAAGAAAAATGTAATGAGCTGAGCTACAATTGCAATTAAAAAATAATTTAAGCAACACTAACTAGCATTACACAAGAAATAATTAGAGTAATAGCTTTTCGTTTCTCACAAATTGTACAAAAATTTTAAATTCATAAGAATTTACATGTGAACAAATTTATTATTTTTTCTCTGATAAATCTGATCTGGTACAGTCAAACCTCGTTAACACGAACTCGACGGAGATGCCAAAATATTTCGTGTTAACCGATTTCTACATTTACCGTTTTTGAAGAAACAAAAGTAAGTCAAATCAGACAGTGGCTATTTGGGGCATTGTGCATTTTAAAACATCTGATTTTTCCTTGATCGCAAGACTAAATTTTTGCTGCAGAGTTGGCGGGTAAAAAAACACAATTTATCGCTTTTAGACCATAAACTGCTGCATGGGCAGAACAGGTGTCCAGAATTAGACAATTTTTTCTTTTTTCACGATGAAATTTTAAATCTAGGTTTATCAGCCACTTGGTTAAGATTTCACTGTTAATCCAAGCTTTTCTACTGCTAAGGTTCATACTTTCTTGTAGCAATGAGATTTTCATGATTTTCCTACAACAGGGAGAGAAATTTTCCCGCTGCCATCCATGTTGCTTGAGGCCAAGTGCCATCTTTCAACTATCGAAAGTAATTTCATGTAAAAAGATGGGGATTTAATATTTTTCATTCCCTTTTTTATTCAAGACCTTAAAGTTTCTTCGTCTTAAGCGGGATTTCGTCTAAATCCTCTTAGTGTTAAGTGATTGATTTAACACTAATTTGTAGCTTTATCTGACAGGGAGTGGCATTTATTTCGCACTAAGCGAAATTTTGCGGTAAGCGAGTTTGTGTTAATGGGGTTTGACGGTACATAATGATCTTTTAATCACAAAAATATGGAAAAAAAGTATTAATTGCAAAATGATTTTTCAAAATAAAGTAATCTTTAAACTTCTGGCAATAATGAGGGACTGGTGAATAGCAAACTGTTAAGTTAGTTTCATTTATACATTTATTACTTTTAAATTTTGAAAATTTTAAGTAAATATTTTATTTTACAAACAAATAACGAAACCAAAATTTGAATTCTTTTAAAAGCTAGCAGTTTTCTAAAACAAGCGGCTAAAATTAATTTATCAACTACTACAACTAATTTCATAATGAATACACAGTCAGAACTTAAAAAAAAATATCGAATTCACTTACTTAATAAATAAACTACCATTTATGATCACCAAAATTTTAGAACAAGTACATTGAAAAAATTCCCGAATTTGTGCAATTTGGAAATTTTTGGAATGAATAAAAAAAAGTTGCCACTGTAAATTCCTATATTTCCATATTATATCACCATCCTAAATGTCTTTAATCAATTTTTTCTAAAACCTTTACAAACTTAATACACTGGGAAAAATTAATGATAATTTTTATGAGTTTCTTGAATCGACTCTGATGCAAACATTAAAATTTCTGAATGTGTGCAGCAAAATTAGAAGTGTACGTCCACAACTACACAATAACCTATATAAGGGATAAAAAAATGGTAAGCACATAATAATGGAAGTCCAAGGGATTGAATCAAATAGTAAAGAAAAACAAGAGTTCTATAGAAGCAGTTACAATAACAATTCTTAATGAATAAAAAATTACGAAGGTAGCTTAAAAGTGTAAGAAAAGGCTAAGATAAGTAACATTTTACACCTAATCTGCAAAATTCAATAAGTGTTATATATGTTCTTGAACACAAAATACATGGCCACATATCAGTTTTTGTGATTTTTGAGAATTTTTACTGAAAATCATGATTTTCCATGACCCTTTTTGATCATGGTCGAAATCGATGGATTGGGATGATTTTCCTTGAATTTCCAGGTGCGCTAATGCCCTGTGTATACTTATGAAATAAAATAAGAATAAAATATGTTTGCCTCTGTTACTTTCAAGGTAAGGGTTCCATGAACAGCAACAAAGAAAAAGTACAAAACATTAACACAAGACTATACGTCAAAAGAATCCATTACAATTGTCTTACGTTTAATTAACTACAATACACATATAGCAGGTTTTAAGCACTGTATAAAATGAATAATAGAACCTGTTTCAGATTTCAGATTCAACATAAGTTAGTCACGATGAAAATAACAAGTGAATAATTGTGTACAACTGTACTCTGTCTCATAAAACATATTTAGGCATCAAGTACTATAATTTTGATTTTTCATCTGCTATTATAAGCTTAGGATGCTTATATATTCTTTATTTGAGGTATCATTAACTAACCTTTGTATTTATGTAAAAGCAATTTTAATTTTTGGTATTGCATAAAAATTGAGGGGTAATGGTGCAGATAATAGCTTGGAATTTGCATTTTTGGTGAAGATTGGAGAGGTATAAGCTTTGATAAAAATATCAACTTGAATTAAAAAACAAATGAATTAAAAATTGAATTTGTTTCCGACAAACACAATGTTTTACAATGAAAAATTACAATCAATTTTTAAAAACATTTCTTAGTTTCTTTACCTTTTTTTTTTTCTGGATATCCTTGAGCTATAGTTGATTACTTTATGTTCCTAATAATAAGTTGAAAAAACATATTGCATGCTAGAAGGGTATAGCATTCAATGATTCTTAAATTTTTTTAAACTGCTTAATAAAACTACAAACAAAAGAGTATTAAACTCTGATTATCTGAAACTACACTTATAAACTTCGTATAGTTGAATATTTGTTATCACTACTGTTTAACATTTTACAACTTTTAATATATTGAGAAATGAATGGAAAACAAAGCATAAATACCCAGGATAACACTCTGCATAGCTTTCAGGCATGTCTCGCTCTAATTTACTTGTAAGCTTGGCTTTCAATCTGCTATCATCTCCTTTTAAAGCACCCATTAACCTTGAAAGAAAACAAACTTCATCAAAATGTAATCACGAAGTTGAAACTATAGTTAAGTTATTGCATGGAGAATATTATATGAATTACATAGAACCATTATTGATTAGTCATTGCTTTACTAAAGTTAATAAAATGTGTATTGTATGCATAGACATGAAAGAAGGAAACCAAAAAAGTTGTCGAAATATTATGCAGAGAGAAGGAAAGAAAAAAGTCAGCAAAGAGAGAGAGAGAAAATCAAAAACTACACAATTCATATAATTGTGTAGTTTTTGATTTTTTAGTAGTTTTCAAAATTAAAGTAATGATACAGAGTCATGCTGAATATAAACATTCCTGCTTTTAAAGATATTTTTGTAACAACACATTCCTAATTATGTATCATTCTATAAATAAAGCAAATTTGTGCAAAGAAGTCTCTACAAATAGGAGTTATTAGATTAGAGACATTTAGAGTTCACAAATTTTTGTCATGGAAAACAGAAAAGAATACATCAAATTTTTAAGCATTATTAAAACTAATTCCTATTAAAAAAACAAAAAAAAAAAAAAAAAAAAAAAAAACCCAGAAATCCAGTCAAAAGTTGAAGGAATCTCACTAAGCACAAGAGAATAAGCATTTATACATGTTTTAAAATAAGAAAGATACTAAAATCTTTTTTTTTTCTAAGTATAAAGATATTGTTCTAGTCAATATATTTCGATATTTACTTGCATGCATGGTGTAAAACAGGGATTCTCAAACTTTTCCTACTCGTGGCACACTTAAAAGAATTAGAACTTTTTCACGGCATCCTATTCTATCTCTATTACATACATATACATATTAAAATTCTCGCCAAATTTTAGAAGCCTTATTGAAACAAATATATTATCAATACAGCAACAATGCTGACTTTACTGGAGAATGTAACTGTATAAGTTTTGTTTACGAAATATTCAATGTATGAATCTTTCCCGTACTGTGGCAGACATGAATTCTAAAGCCCAATTCTTGTTTCACTCGCTGTAACATGTCACCATCGATCTTAGAAAATGTGGCTGTGATCTTTTGGTTTAAATCTTGGTATAATAAACTCCTGGTATAAAACATAGTGAAAATGTCCCCAGTGTGCTTCTATATAAATATGGACCTGTACTAAATGTACCATATTTTATTTCAAGATAATCTCCAATAGCTTGTTTTGAATGGACAGCAAACTAATACCTTTGTAAGTCAATGAGTTAACTGAAACAGTTTGTATTGGTATTATTAAATATCTTAATTTCTAAATAATGATTACTTTACATAAAAAAGTGTATTTAGCAAAACACATTATTTTTAGCCTACTTTCCCAGTAAAAGTCAGAAAAAGAAGAAAAAAAGGCTTAATGTATCTTAAAAATATCCCGAAAAACAAAAAAAAAAAGTCAAAAATAAATAAAATAATTAAATAAATATCGAAAAATTAAAAAGTGGAAAGTAGGGTATTGAGATGGGGAAAAATGTCTGTCGGTCTGTCTGTCTGTCTCCCCCTAATAACTTTTGAATGAATAGTCCGATTCGAACAAACTTTTTTTTGTTCGAAAGATCTCGGCGAGGACACCTCATTCCCATATTTCACTTTTTGATTTGAACTATTTTTTGTTCAATTTTGAAGTTCAAAAAAACTTCACATTAGGTCCTGCAAGGAAATTCAAGGCAATTCCAAACTGTGAGGCGAATTTGTTTCAAACAAACTTTGTAGGAAAAAGCTTTTGATGAAAAACTTGTATATAAAATATCTTTTTGATTTGAACAATTTTCCCTTCAATTTTGAACAGTTCAAATCCCTTAACATTAGCGCCTACAGGGAAACTGAAAGTCAATGTAGATTCCGTACTTGAAGGCGGATTTACTTCAAACAAATTTTGTTGGAAATAGTTCTTGAAGCCAAACTCCAGACTCCGAGAATTTAGGGGCACCTGACTCCGAATCCGACTCCTATGCCTGACAATTAATCGGAGTCCGACTCCCCGACTTTGACTATGACTTCGTAGCTTTGGCAAAAATTTATACACGGAGGACAAATGACTGACTCCGATTCTTGGATATTCATCTCCGACTGCTTTATCCCACAATGAGATTGACTCCGACTCTGACGCTATGGTTTTAACTGTGAAATAATTATTGTTGATGTGATTTGTTTTTATTTTAAAGCTAAAGTTTTTATTTAGGTATTCAGTTTTCAGTGAATAAACTAGAAGTCATTTATGTTTCTACATAAAGATATGCGCAGACATTTTTTTTTGACAATGAAAAGTATTTCTTTACGTTGACATTTTATTGTTTGTATTTATCTTGATAAATGCATTAATTCATTTAAAAAATTATTTTTGGCAACAGGGGAAAAAGAAACGATTTTTTTTTGATATGATGTATTTATTTTAATGAGCTTATTAATTTTAATTATTATTTTTTTGTTTTGAAAGCTGTTGAAAATTTTTTTTTAAATGGAAAAAAGTGTATTAGCTGCTTTGTTTAAAAATTGCTGCTTTTTTTTTACGCATCTATTTTTTTTAGATGAGTGAGGAATACTTTATTCCTAGAAATCAGCTTAATTTTAAAAATATGTTTGAAAAAATTTGCGATTTTAGCTATTTTTGAGAATATTGATCAGGTACTAGAAAGTAGTATGGGTATACGGGAAAGTAGGCTCGTCTAGTTCTAGACAGAACTTCTTGTTTTAAAAGGCAAATTGAACATTATGAAGAATGAGAAAAATGATAGTTAAGTTGGAAATTAAAATCAAAATAATGAAAAGAAAAATTACTTGTCTTTAGCATCTGACATTTCTCCATATTCTGACGATAGAATATTTCCCCACTCCTAAAAGAAAAACAGCATAAAAGTTATTCTTAAAAAAGTAAGATTGCTGTCGCATACATTTTACAATGAACCCTTTAAGGAATAATTCATTTAACAATATTTTTTAATTTGATCAGAAATATATCTATTTAAATCTGCCAACAATTTTTTGCAATAATTATTATCTTAATATCTTTTTGGTTCACAGCATGTGAATTCTCACCTCCGTGGCCAGCTACATACCCGTAGTTATTGCTAATGTTGCTTGATAATTTGTTAAATTAAAAGTATATTAATTTAGTTTGTTTTAGTAGGATAATGGATTACCTCACACAATAAATTCTCATCTGCAGTACCCTAACACAATATGCCGTCTGCCATTTCTCATGATGGCAGTAATGGCATCGCATTTTGTTATTGCATTAGTTTTGTCCAAAGAAAGATTTAAGCATTTTTTCAGTTAACATGGATTAAGCTTTGGTCTCAGATGATTGATAGTTACATTAGGCAATTCCATGAAAAGTGGTCCTGACCCACTAAAATTTTTTTTCACATACTATAGAAACAAACCAGATTTTTGGACAAAAAAAAAAAATCTAAAGTTTTCAATTATAGTATCATTTTTGAGTTTAAAATATTTTTATATCAGATTTTTGCCTTATTTGATAACATTTATACATAGTAAAAAACACATTGTTAGTGAAATAAATGTAAGAGCCATTTTTTTTTTTACTTAATCATTCATTTTTTTGGGGAAAAACTACCAAATATCATGGACACAGATGCTTTACTATAATTATGTCTCAATCTTTTTTGATAAAGACTTTTGATAAGTTTTTGACCGCCCAATATATGTAGGTCACTTTTTATTGGTCACACACGTAAGACAAAAGGAACAAAAGTTTTCCTCCAAGGTCAAATTGAGGGACTAGAAGAAAAATGTCTCATATCATAAATTAACTTGATACATAATACCTATAACCAGACTTTCATCTTCAAACACTCAGCCAAAAATTTTTAATGAGGCTTTTTGAAAGATGTCACACATAACGCTCTGAATAGTTTTCATTATAAAACCATTTTTACGGAAAAAACATAATTCAACAAAAAATATTGTGTGCTGGCACTGAAACCAAGACTCAATAAATGTTAAAAAAATAACTAATAATAATAATAATAATAATAATAAATAAGTAAGACTTGTTTATTTCATACTCAAAGAGCAATTTAAACTAAGTATTTGCAATCTACATATTTTAAGATCAAAAGTACTATGTTCTATTTACGTTAAATTGCATTTTATATTTTTTGATAATTTTTGGTTTTTGAGAAGAGAAGTGAATACGTTCTACAGATGATTTAAAACATTTCAAATAGTTTTAAATCACATAAGTAAGTGTTAGAAGTTTGTGATAGTTTATAAGTTTGACATTACTCGTATAAAAATTAAAAAAATGACTTCACTTCATTCTTTGTTTTGTGAACATATCCTTTCAGTTTAAGTATTTACTGGCTGCGTTGCATGGTCTACCTCGAAAATAACAGCTTTGTCAAGTGACGCATTTTCAACAATCAGGCTTAACTTAAAGAAAAAAATAGAGTACAACTTCCCGACAATGTGTAGAAAAGAGCAATTTTATGCCTCAAAATTTTAATTCTGACGTCTTAGGCTTTTTTTAATTCAAAAAATGTTATCATTGTTTATAATAGGCCTAACTATCCCGCTTCATGTATTTTCTGGCAAAAAAATACCTAAGGGGGGTTAACCCCCATAGGGGGCAAAAATACCCAAATGTGAATTCTTGAGCATCAAAGGACCTCTGTGCCAAGTTTGGCAAAGATCATATGTAAACTAAATTTGAATTGGGAAAATTCCCTTGTTGGGGGGGGGGGAGTCACAGCCCCCTCCCCTCAGGAGACAAAATGTCCATGTGAGTACCTGAGCACCAAAGACCCTCTGTGCGCAATTTGGCAAAGATCCAACGTGAACTGTGGATTTTTATTAGGAAATCCCCCTCAATTGCTGCATGCGGTTACACAC
Source organism: Uloborus diversus (assembly GCF_026930045.1). Lineage (NCBI taxonomy): Eukaryota > Metazoa > Arthropoda > Arachnida > Araneae > Uloboridae > Uloborus > Uloborus diversus. The sequence continues at coordinate 140,573,974 of NC_072731.1, forward strand.
GTAACGCTCTAATGTCACACACATAACACTAATAAAATATTTTTTATTGCTATTGTACGAGCCGTAGAAAAAAAATATTTATGGAATACTTAGTTGGTATACTTAGACACATGTACAAAAAATACTGTTCATTTACCTTTCAAAACTTCACAAGAAATTACAAAATAATATGAGGTACAGCTTTTTTTCAGATTTTCCGAGTTACAGACTTAACGCTGTAATTAAAATTCTATAAAATATTTAGAATTATCTTAAAGGGAAAGAGCACTGCCACCTAAAAACTCTTGCATATGTTCTGTAACTCCAATAGAAATAATAAAGAGATATTTAAAAAATATCATATTGGTTTTTAATGTTTTCTGCAAAGAAATGGTTTCAAAAAGTCACACACGTAATGCTGGAATGGTCCTATTGTGACTGTTTTAATTTCATCCCAACGTTAATTTTAACCAAAAATTAAAAATAACTTACGTTATTACGATCTTGAAATCGATCATCTTTCCTTTTCTCATCCTGTAATGGGAAAATTTCAATTACATTTAATTATAATACCTGAATTAACTGAAAATATATTATAACTTAAAACAAAATTTTAAACATGCTGGAGCGCTCAACACAGAAAGTAAAGATATTGTCGGAAAACTGCATCAATAAATAATTTCAGAAAAGTGAAAATAAGTTTGAGCATGGTGTATTAATGAAAATATAAATTCCTCTGCTTTCTATAGGAGCATCATGAGGCAAAGAACTCAGCTAGTAAAATTGACCCAAAAAATTAGTGACCAGCTCTTAACGTAGTCTTCTATACTAATAATATAAAGCAGTAGAGTTTGTTTGTTTGAACGCGTTAATCTCAGGAACTACTGTTTTGAATTGAAAAATTCTTTTTGTGTTGAATAGTCCATTTATTGAGGAAGGCTATAGGCTATATAACATCACGCTATGACTAATAGGAGTTTTTTTAATGAAAACAGGAAAACTTATATTATGATATAAAACGCTTGGAATGCAGAATAAGTGTAGCCACGGTGACTCGATTTGAACGTGCAGGCTTCGCGATCCAGTGGGCGTAGGTTTGAGTCAGCCATGAGGCAAATCTTGAGAATACTTTTCGGAGAAAATCCTAAACTATGCTAAAAATAATATATATATATATATATATATATATATATATATATATATTTATTTAACACACACACATATCATTGTCTTATTTTTCTTATTAATTAATTAACTAATCATATAAAGTTGAAGAGTTTGTTTGTGTGAATGCGCTAATCTCAGGAACTACTGGTTGGGAACTGAGGTTTAACTTTGAGATCTCCACATTCCGAGAAGTATTTTTTATAGAATCTGCAAGTGAATATTAAAAAGAATAAAATAGGCCTTTCATGAATGCTTTTAACTTTTATAGGAAGAAAGTACAATACCTAAGATCAATAGAATAACCAGAGAGGATGTTTTGAAGTCACCCCCCCCCCCCCCCAGGTTTTAACATTTAATTCCAATATTGATAGTGGTTAAGTCATGTACGGGTGGTTAGGCCTAAATACCACCCAGAAGGTAATTTCCGGTTGCACTATTAAGTTGAAAAACATTAGAGGTTTGCAAATCAATTATTTGTATGAATGTATTAGTTGTTCAGCCGATAAGGCATTTCAGCTATCCTCAAGTACATTTAAAAATTAGTAATAATATATATATATATATATATATATATATATATATATATATATATATATATATATATAGAGAGAGAGAGAGAGAGAGAGAGAGAGAGAGAGAGAGAGAGAGAGAGAGAGAGAGATACAAGGTGCAGCAGGTATTTGGGAACAAATTGAGGGAAAATATCATTTATAAAATATTAAAGTTTTGTATAGGCGCACATAAAGGACGACATCATTCAATAAATCCATCATCAATGGCAATAACAGCTTCTATATGTTGTTGAAACCGACTACAGGCAGTAATAAAATGATTCTTGGGAATTTTTGACATTGTTTCCACAATAACAGCTCTGAGAGCTGCAACAGTTGTGGGAGAGACTTGTAGTCCCTCTCAACTACGTCCCACACATAACAGTTGATTGTATTGAGATCTGGGGCATCAAAAGTTAAGCGTGAAAAAAGCATGAAAATTTTGCATAGCCCATCTTGGGATGTCCTGACTGTATGGGATGGTGCCGAGTCTTGTTGGAAAACATGCGGCCTCCCACGTGCTACGTAGTGATCCAGGGCTTGACAACTTTGTCTAATACCTTGACGTAAGTAAGAGTATTAACTCTGGCACCTTGACAAAAAAAAAAAAAAAAAAAATTGTGGAAGTATCACATCTCCTTCACAACTAACATTACCAAGAACTATCACCGATGCTGAAAATTTGGTATGCATAACCGTTGGTATATCATCATGGCTTTTACATAGCCAACGATGATTTTAGCGTTTCACCATTTGGCCCTGAAAAAAGTTCTTCTCATCTGAGAAAAACCAGAGCAGTCCTGGCTCTTCAAGATGCTTGAGCTTGTTCAGAAGGCTCTGGTCTCTAGTGAAGCGGTTAATCTTAGTCCTGTTAGATGTAAATTTTCCTCTCCGCATCACGTATGATTTGTAATGGAGGTCCTCATTAACCACACGTTGGATAATAGCCTTATCAACCTGCTGCTCATTAGCGAGCGCCCTCATTGATTTCCCAGGGTCCTTATCGATAGTAGTTTGAACCCGCTGATGAATTCTGGTGTCCTGACACTGTCAGAACGTCGACAATGTTGTTTCCATTGGGAAACTGTTTCCACACCCCCATTTGCAGCTTCCAATTCTCTGCGAACTTCATAAACAAATGATCGGGCATCCTTCAAAAATGCAGCAATTTCTGAAACGATCTGCCATGCATCCAAGGAAACAATAACAGCATGCCTCTTTATTTCCTGAGCACAAACAGGGTCTGGCCATGTCTATCTCCAACAAAAAAAAGATCGATGTTTCTGTAAAACAACGAAAAATGTGGCACTATAATGTGTGTCCTCAAATAGTTGCTGCACCCTGTATATATATATTGTTTTATTTCAATTGACTGGTTGCAGGCCAATTGAGCAGGCTAAGCTGGCCACTTTTGCCCCACTGGCTATATTTTGTTGAATTCCTGCTTGATAGACTTTGTACTTAGCTCATTTAGCCAAAAAATGTGTATAAAATGAGCAGTCATTGAGCTGCCTCTGAAGCACTAAATTCATAACTACAGTAGATTAATCATTTTTTTTAAAAAAAACATGAAATCAGGGATCAAATTATACAGGAAGTCTTCAAAATTTTAAAAAAAACCCTGCACTTAAAAAAATCAAACTAAAACAAACACCAGCTTACATTTAAAAAGAATATGCCCAAGTTGGAAACTATTTATGACATAGCACATGAATTTTACCAATAAGGTCATTAAATGTAAAACATTGTAGTGGGATGAAGCTCTGACAAGAGAATTCTGGATTTGGAATAGTGCTTGCGAATGAATAATTTAAGTTTTGTATAGTTTATAAAGCATAGATAAATATACAGATAGTAGAGGGGCATGATTGGTTAAATTAAAAAAATAATTTATTCTGATGTGAATGATTTATTGTGATAAAGGTGATACATCCATCCATGTATTACTGTGACTGAACCAACTTCCGTATACAGAAAAAAAAATTAATAAATACAATAAATAAGCAAATACACCCACATTAATTTCATTAAATAAAAGGTTTTCTAACATAAGAAAAAAAATATGGAAAAATATTATTAAATTAAGAAATAGCAAGAAACTAATGGCATAAATACATCATTTCTGGGCTTTTCAAAGTAGGATTTTCTTTTTTCAGACTCAGCCACATCATTTTTATCTTCACTTTTTACTTTTCCTCTCTTTTCTAAAGTTGGTACATAGTCGCCTATATCACCAAATATGCTGAAAAGGCAAGTGAATATTATATACATACACACATATATATCTGCATCTACAGTTGGCTCTGTACGACTTTCAAGGGACCGCAAAAAATAGTCCTTAAGTAGAATGCTTTTAACACTACAGTGGACCATCTGGGACCGTGAAAAGCCATCGTTAAATAGAGTGTCATTAAACAAAGAGCCAACTGTATTTGTATGTATGAATATCATAATTATCTACAATGAACTGTTACTGGCAAAAAGAGATACTCTTCATTTTTTTCCTGAAAAAAATTAGCAAATAAAAAATGTTAAACAGAGGGTAATATGGAACAGATGTTTAAAACCATTGAAAAACTTCAAACATTGAATTTCTTTCATTGATATGGAGCTTTTGATTATTTCTATTTTTCATTTATCAATCAGTTGATCCATTAACTTGGTTTATAGGTTACTATATATGATTTATCTTTCCTGCCTCTGTTTGACTACTGCTTTTTTTTTGAAGATGTTGGTGTACAGATAGAACACCATTTGCTGACTCAGATGAATCAGAGTTGATTATATCAGGACTCTAAGAACAACAGGGATACATGCAATATTGTAGAATATGGAGCTGTCCATAATCCCTGACACGTCATTGTGAAAAATGAACTCTTAAACTGATGGGCAAAACATTGGCAGTTAAAAAACGACTACAGTACAACAAGTAGTTTCTTTAGTATACATTGTGTTTAATATCTTTACTAATAATAAAGCTGTAGTCTCTGTCTTGATATGTTAGGATCTCTGTGACGCGCATAGCGCCTAGACCGTTCGGCCGATTTTTATCACATTTGGCAAAAACTCCTACTTATGCGTGAATATTAAACAACTCAATCAACAAACAAATACCCATAACTATCTTTGAATTTTATTTACCAAATGCAATTTTAGTATTTCATTATGTTTGGTACAAAAAAATACAATTGAGGACCTAAATGGTTACTGAAAATATTTCAGGAGTCCTCAAAGGAATCATAAGTTGAAGGATTCAATTTGGATAATAGATCCAAAATATTAGAAGAAACTTTTTTTTTCAATTTTTTATTCTTGTGGTACTTGAAATGCTTGTAACTTTCATTCTAACACTTTGAAAAATATACACTATTCGGAAAAAAAAAAAACCATCATGCTTCTTTTCTTAAAATTTTTCTTTCATTAGTCCCCCCTCCTCCCTAATGCATTACTCAATCGCCCCTCCCAACAGGATCGTCTGGATCCACCACTGGTACAGGTTGAAGCGGCCGTCTTGGCGGCTAGTCTTTACTAATAATAAAGCTGAAAGTCTCTCTGTCTGTCAGGATCTCTGTGACGCTCCTAGCTTGTTCGGCCGATTTTCATGAAATCTGGCACAGAATGAGATTGTAGCATGGGGAAGTGCACCTCTAAGCAATGTTTCAAAAATTCAATTTTGTGCTTTTCTATTCCAATTTTAAGAACATTTTCCCGAGCGAAATTATCATAAGATGGACAAGTAAATTACCAAGTTATCATAACGTGGAACTGTCACATGGGCAAGCCAATAGGCAAGAAATTCATCATATATTATTTTTAAATATACAGGCGAACCAAAAGATCTTTTAATTTTCTACTACGGGTAAAGCCGTGCGAGTGCCACTAGTATACAAATAAAATTGGAGAAATTCTTCGAAAAATGGCTGCAAGATATTATTTACAAGCTTCTTTTCTAAAAAATAAACTACAGAATTGAAGCAGATATTGATAAGATGTTTTTCAAGGTTTTTAAGCACTTGAAAGTGAAGTTTTTTGTTTTAAGCAGTTTTCAAGGTTTTTTAAAAGCATACAAACCTTGCTACTTAATTCACATAGGTATCAGTGGGCTTAGAAAAAAACAGACATGCTATCGCCAAGTTATCATTTTTGGTGCCGAATTTGATGAGAAATCGTCAAATGTTGTCAAGCTCTGCAACATTGATGACTTTTTGAGCCTAAAAGATGATTGCAGATCATTCTAGAAATTTCTAGTGTTTTCCCATCAAAGATTAGAAATAGAAGCTCCTCCGATCTTTTGAATCCCTCAGCTGAAAGTGAAGAGCTCTGTTTTGCTTTGTTGTGGAATCAGTGCTGTATCAGTGCCATAGTATTTCACTGTGCTTTGTAAGTAAATCTGTGCTTACCAAGGTTCAAGGTGTTTAACTCTTTTGCGGTTCTCTACTATCACTGAAAATTCATATTAGGGTTATTCAAACGAAAAGGTACAAAACAATACTCCTGGTCTAAATGAAGACTTTATTCAAAGTATGCATCTCAGGCCTGAGCACCACGATCCCACTGATTAACCGATGGAAGGATTTCTTATTCCCAGAATTTCTGTGGCCGAGACGAGGCTCTGTCTTTCACAGTGTAACTGAGTTTGTCGTCTAACTTGAAGTGTTTCCCTTTAAAATGTTTTTAAACAGGATCAAACACATGGAAATCATAGGGCGACTTGTCTGGGTTGTAGGGTGGATGGTCAAGCTGCTCCCTTGTTGAATTCCTTGAGCACAGGATAATCATTAACTCTGATGTGTACTGTGAGACACTCCAAAGTCTATGCAGGTTCATCAAGAACAGAAGACCAGGACTGCTCACGAAGAGTGGTTCTGCTCTATGATGACGCGCATCTTCACCTCTCCAGGGTCACCTAGGCGGCACTGACCGCCTCCGCGATCCTTTTTAAGTGGAAGCAGCCTAACTATTTGCCCTACAACCCAGACAAGCGCTGTCGTCCTGCGATTTTCATGTGTTTGATCCTCTGGAAAAACATCTAAAAGCAAAACACTTTAACTCAGAGGACAAACTCAAGAAACTGTGAAGGACTGGGTCTCATCACGACCACAGAAATTCTGCGAATAAGAAATCTTTCGGTCAGTTATTCAGCGGGATCGTGGTGCTCAGGTCTATGGTGCATACTTGGAATAAAGTCCTCATTTTAGACACACCGTATCATTTGGTACCTTTTTATTTAAACAACCCTTATAATAATGAGTTAGATGTGTTACAGATGACAAAAAGGTTAATGACATTTTCTTAATTGATGGTGGTTTGGCAATTGCACAGGCTTGTTGCACATAATTTATTGTGTTGCACATAGATTTTTAAAATAACGTAGTCATCATTTGCCAAGATTTTGGCACACAACATGAGGCTTCTTCAGGACCTTCTTTGGAGTAATTAGTGACTCTGAAGACTTTTTAACGAACATCTGGATTTGAAACTACATTTATAGTCATCAAACAATAAATGGAGGATCAGAAGAAAGAACTTTTTGAAGCCCTCAACTCCATGAAAAATGATTTGATAGCAAATCAAGAACAGATGAGGAGTGATTTGGCTGAAAATTTGAATACAAGTACAGAACAGATGAAGATTGATTTGACTGAGCTGTAAAGCGATTTGACACCTAATGAAGAAGAAATTGAAAGGGGCCTTAATTTGACTATTTTGTTAAGAAATATAATAAAATAAATTTAAATTATACATATATAAAATAAAAAAAACAATCACAACAAAAACTCGTGTGTTTAAATCATCAAAATAATTATTTTAAAGAAAAAATGAAATATGGGAATTTACTAAACAAAATATGGGAGTTTTATAGGAATTTACATTAAAAATAAATGGTAAATCTACAGCTAGCCTTTTGTTTCTGGCTTTACAAAACCAAAATTGATATAATACAATATTCATAAAACAAATAAAACAACAAACAAATAACGCACCTGTCATCTGCAAGCTTTGGTTTTCTAGACTCTTCTTCCTTCAGTTTACCTTTGTCTCGCTTTTTTGCTTTCTTATTATGAAGACCTTGTCTCAAATATGAAAGAATCTGTGTTAACTTTTTAATTACAATGTCATTGGTTGTAAGAGTAGTCTGAGACTATAAAGGAAAAGGAAAAAAAAAAGTTACAAAAGTTTCAAACTGGTTTTGATGACAGAAACTATTGTTGTTGCTGTTGCTGCTTCCAAATAGAATTCTTAGACTTTCACATCAACAACAACAATTTTTCTGATTTATATTATGTCATAGCACAAGTAACACTCTCAAACATAGCCACAAGAAGGCAATTTTTACTTTGCTCTATATCTGATTCATAGAAGAAAGTATTAGTGTCGAGCAAATTTTCGAATTTCAACGGATTTGCACATTTTGAGGCGTGCTGAGTTCATTTTGACCATTTTTAGAAAATGTCTCTTTGTGTGTGACCTTTTTTTTTTGAGGCCGATCTACAGCGAAAACTACATGAAATAGAATGAAACTTGGTACACATATGTGCCCTCATATGAACTAGTGCCAATTACTTTTTGGCGCCAATTCCCCCAAGGGAGTAGAGCAATCGAAGTTTCTTTCGTTATGCATGCCTGTTATCTCTCAGGAAGTTACTGGTGGAATCAAATAAAATTTAAATCATAAAGGGTACACACAGGCGCTGATTCAGTTTTGGTGCCAATAGCTCAAAAGGGGGTCGTGCAAGCAAACTCTTTTTCTTGTTCATTGCGAGTGCTATAATCCAGTGCTCCAAACACATTTTAGCCAAAGAAAGGGGTAAAAGAGGACCACTTTCAATCAAAAAGGGGACTAAAGAGGACCAGTTAAGATTAAAATGAGGACCGTGGGAGAACCATTCATAGTCAAACCCAGCGAAGCACCAAAAGGCAAAGTAGCTGCCTGCTACTAAATCCATGATGATAATTCGTTAATTAACCATAATAATGATTTTTAATGATAAAATAACCTTCTGTATGACTGTTCTTTTTATCCATTGAATTACATTATTTACAAACATTTTGATGGGAGGGAATGACAAGCAAGCATGTAATTAACGATCTTAGAGAGTAATTTTAACTGAAAAGTAAATTTTCTACTAATTAACAACTGAAAACTGGCGGATTATAAATAACCAGTTAAGTGACCAATGAATCAGTGTATACCTAGTTAAGATCTTTTAGATACAATTTTTAAATTAAACTACTTAGCACATAGACTTTTACGAAAATTTTAACGTAACCAGTTTAAACTGAATTCATTATGATATAAGGTACTGCAGGACAAGAAGATATAGTTTAGAGGCCATGAGGGAGAACCCCCCCCCCTCCTGGAGCCCTTGTTCTTAAAACATATTTCCAACCCTAATATGGTAGTTTATACATGTATGAGAGTTTATGACCAAAACCAAACCCAGGAGGTGACTTCTGGCAACGCTACTGCCTAAGTTCAAAATTCCTAGAAGTTTGCAAATCATTTTTTAGTATGATAAGTATCCAAATCATTTCTTCATATGTATGTAGTATACCAAGATTGTAACTGTCTTCAAGTATATATAAAAATTACTAAGAAAGAAAATATTTCATTAAATGGCCACATCCAAATATATGCAAATGCTGCTTAAGTGATAAATACACTGAGCGTAAATTTGAGCCTGATTTACTAAATAATATGCAAGTTCAGATTCATAGAGCTATATTTTCATATTGAAAATACTCATTTTCAATAACTAATAAGGATACAAATAAATACAAAAGTAATTTAGTTTTTAGTTTTTTAAAAATAAAATTAAAGAATATAATCTGAGGTAGCACATGTCAAAATAGCTTCCAGTTTCCAAAAATATTAAAATAATTCCAAAGTACAAAAGAATTGAAATCTCGAATACAAGAATCAAATTTTTGCGAAGTACAATCAGTGTTGGGATGGTTTTCAAAAATGTATTTATTTATTATTTTACTAAAATTAAACATAAAATATACTAGTCTAAGATAACAGATGTGAAAATAACATTCGATTGCCCAAAATATTAAAATATTTACAAGATGCAAAAAGATTGAAGTCTGAAACACAATAAGCAATTTTTCGCGAAGCTCGAGTAAGTGCATTGCTGCTATGTTCAAAAATAAGAAAGTTTATTATCCACTAATATTAAACAAAAAATAAGCTAATCTATTGTGGCTTATGTCGAAGTAACTTCCGATTGCCAAAAATATCAAATTATTTTCAAAATACAAAGAGATTGAAATCTCAAACTCCACAAGCAAATTTCCGTGAAGTCCGAGTAAGTTTCATGTTACCATGCTTTAGAAAAAAAAATTATGTTATTATTCATTGAAATTACACATAAAATAAGCTAATATAAGTTAATGTATATTGAAATAACTTCTGATTGTCAAAAATATCAAAATATTAAAAAGATGCAGAAAGATTGGAACTTGCGAACACAGAAAGCTATTTTTGCAATGCTGCATATCGAACTCAAATTCAGAAAATTGCACTGATGAAATGTGTTCTTGGAAAACATTTAAGCACACACTACTCAATGATTTTTTACTGACTTAAAGCACCAAAAAAAACTTCCATATTTTTTTCTTGGTTTTCAAGCACTTGAAAATGAATTTTTTTCAAGAACTTTTCCAAGGTTTTTCAAGGGTCGTATGAAGACATCATAACTCCTCCTCCAAACCTTCTATTTGCTAGGTTTCCACCCTGCAGCGCGGCTGAAAAAGGAGTAATGGTGTCAATCTGAAGCGAAATAGAAAATGATACCTTAAAAACAGGTTGAATAGAATAAGGCGCCACTGGCACGTGATTGGGCGAAACAAACATCAGCACACACAATCTTTTAACGCAATGAAAACTTTAAAAATCTGATTTTTAAGAAGAAACAATATAAAAGCATACTAAATGGACCAGAATGTTTAAAAGGGGTCGAAAGCGGACTTTACCCTTAAAAACGGACTTTGGTGGGAAAAGTGAACCATTTGGGAGCCTTGTAATCTCATGAAGTAATGCTACCTTTTAGATGAAATTTGGAATCTACACGGAAACTGAGACATATTCAATTTTGCCGCCAATCACTCCAAGGGGGCTGATTTTTGCCTTTTTTTGGGCATTTAAAAATCTGAATGATTTAAAATTTTTACCTGTTGTCATCTTCTATTTGTTAACAAATAAATTGTGTATAGTTAATTTAAGCAAGGTTTTAAAAATAATTTGCAAATTTCACTCAATGCTTTTGCTATGTACTTTTGATAAGTAGGAAATTGAGGCGGTCATCAAGTTTTCATGCATAATTTTATTGTTGGTTAAGAATATATCTATCATCCTTGTTTCTAAACAGGCAAACCGAAATAATCTCCCCTCTCCCCCAGTTTCAAAAAATTCCCTGGTCTTCCTATCTTCTCCTGACGTCTGGAAAGACTTGAAAATTGAGCTTTTAGGACTCTTAACTTTTAGTATTGTACTTTTTCAAAGTCATAAATTGTACATAAAGAACTTTTCATTATAAACCTTTTCTTATGTTTTTAAATTCACCTTATTTCTTTTCTTTTTTCCTTTGTAGAACTTGATTCATTAAATTGAAGAAAAATGGGTAAAAGTCTTTGGGGATGGGGGGGGGGGGGGGATCCAGCATTGAAATTCATTCCCCTTTCATGCATGAGTGCTCGGCCACACCACAGAGGTCAAACATTGAATTAGTATGATAATAATCATTGAATAGTATACAAATAATAATTATAAAACTGAGTAATTGTGCAAACAGAAAAGTAAGCATATTATGAAAAAATTATACTTATACCTCAAAACTAGGGCAATCTGCTTTAGACCTCAATAATGTTGTTGGTATGTCACTTTCGGCATATTCATCCTCTAAGTCAATAATATACGCCATTCTATTTGGCAAAAACAGTTCACTTTTTTCAGGATAACGGTGCTTAAACACTTGTCGATAAATATTTTTTCCTGAAACAAATAAGTAAATATTTACAGGTTTTTCAAAAAATGGACAAGAACAGTTTATGTATCAAATGAAAATTGATGTTTTCTTCCATGCAAACTAAGAGTCGGTCTCTCTCTAAAAAAAAAAATTGCAATCATATATATTTCACAAATTTTGAAAAATTGCAAGTTGTAATTCTTGTTTTTGTGTAAATAATTAATTGACAAGTTTGCTTATTTTGAGTTGTGAAATGAATAATTGAAAACAGCAGCAGAAAAAAGGATTAATATAAACATTTGTGATAAAAACTGCTAGTACTCTATTTAACGACTTTCAAGGGAGCATAAAAAATTGCCCTTAAATAGAATGCTTTTAAAACTACAGTGGAGCATCTGGGACCTTGAAAAGTCATCTTTAAATAGAGAAAAACGTTGAATAGAGCATTGTTAAACAGAGAACCAACATAATCATATCAATGGGAAACAAGAACAAAATCTGCATCAACAATTTTATTACTATCCTCTGTACTCTAATTAAGATCATAAATAAAATAACTTTTTATAGAAAATGAGCTGATGTGCGCATCACATGACTTCCTTTTGCACCAATTTAATATTATTTCCTCATTATTGGCATTTTTAATGTTATTCAACAGTTAACTCTCTAAATAACACTAACAATGGCCAAATTGAAACCACATTATAAAAAAAATCGCCATAATTGTTGCCAAGTTGGCGATCAAAGGACTGGCGATATATCGCCACATTATAGCACCACTTGAGTTTGCATCTAAATTAACAAAGATTTCCCTCAAAAAAAGGTGCAAAAGACCCCTTTAGAAACACCTGAATGCAACCAAAAAGGGAGGTGCACAACTAGACCCCACTAGGAGTCTGCGTACCAAATTTCAACTTTCTAGGACTTACCGTTCTTGAGTTATGCGACATACATATACACCACATACGCACATACATACGTACATACAGACGTCATGAGAAAAATCATTGTAATTAATTCGGGAATAGTCAAAATGGATACTTCGGGTTTTTATACGTTCTTAGGTTGGGTCAAAAAAAAAACTCAACATTCATTCAGTGGTGAGCAAAATGGAAATTAAGGTTGATTTTTGAGTGAAATTTTTTTTTTTGCGAATACAATTCTTCCTTTTTTGTAAAAAGAAGTAAAAAATTGAAAACTTAAAGAAGTAATTGGAAGTATCAGTTTACAAACTTTACCAACATGTGAGGAAACTATATTGATTTTTAAGATTTTAATTACTTTTTTTTGGGGAGGGGGGGAGGGTTATGATTTTTTTTTCAGTGATGCTTCAGAATCAGCAGTTTATCCCTTCAGTGGGTTGATAAAATGAGTACCAAGTGTACTTGGGAAACCAAACACTGGGGGTTCTGCATTAGGCTGACCACCCAACCGGAACATCTGCCTTACACCCCAGAGCCCCAGGTCAGGAAAACTGAGTTGGGCACAGTAAGCTTTGGCCCTCACGGGCTGTCGTGCTACAGGGTTTCGGTTGACGTCTCGTAGACATTCGACAATGATTTTAAAACTAAATAAACAAGGATACTACAGTACCTAATTTCGTTCTGAACTGGATTTCTTCTTCTTCATCTTTATCCCTGTATTAAGAAATAATAAGAAAGTTATGTTTTACTTTTTTTCATAAATATGAAACATGCAAGCGTGGATTAAACATACACATTTGAGGGTGCATAATTTGAATTAAAACGACAATCATACTAACAACACCATGTGTAAGTATACACAGAAATAAATTGTATATCATTTTTTTTTTTTTTTGTGAGAAGACTGTCTCAAAGAAGATATTCATATACAATGTATGAAACAATTACTGTCCCCTTCAATGTACTCCTCATTGGCATTCATACATTGATTTTTCACTAATTGAAGCAGCGTTGCACTTTATTTTCAGCTAACTATCTCAATTGCCGATACATTTTCTTCGTAACAACTTCTATCGACTCAAAATGGTTCCTTTTTAACTCACATTTCATTTTTGGAAAAAAGCAAAAGCATGACAGTGTTAAAACAGAGAAATATGCAGGATGTTCAAGCACTTTTCTTACATCAAGATCTTCTTACAAATTTTTCCACATTATTTCTGTCAATGTTTAGTTTCAGCCATCATTTGAACACTCAGCTGATTGTCTGCTTAAACAATTCACAGTTTGTTCAGTTGCCAAGTTCAAAATTTTTATGGCAAGAAAAATGAAATAAATACAATGATACTTAAACTGCAACTGAATGATAACTCGCTTCTGAAAGTTAAAAAAACCCAGTCCCAATACTTAAAACAGAGCTTGTGTATATATACTCAAAGGGGTTTAACTGGAATGCTCCATCCTTTAACTATCACAAACATCATTCCAATTCCAATGAACTAATAAACCAAACTCCAAGTTTACATACAAAATTTCAAATTCTTTTCTGGCAACTCTTTAAATTCCCATTTAGCAGAACTTGTTTCAAGTACCCCTTCTACTTTTCCTGGAACAGACACCCCCTGATCCTACAGCAGAAAATACTATGAAGTATTTACTATCATTGTTGATTCTCAGAAGATCAAAGATGGGGCTTGAATGAAACAATCTCTCCCTTCCCCTTAACAGATGACCGGAGCCCTTCCCACACCCTTAGATCATTGAGAGATAGAGGAATCCTCCCATTCATTTGCTATTGTATGCACTGAAGCAGGAGTAAGGGTGACAGGAGAGTAAGGGTGACAGGGGAGTAAGGGTGATTCTTATCTCCAGGGGAAAACATCAAATAATTTCACAGGCGTGTACCACGTGACTACAACCTTTAGGATTTTGGCATTTTCTTCCTATATGTCTTTATTCTATGGGAGATTTCGACTCTTCAACACGCCTTATTGCAGTACGCATGATTTGCAATGAAAGAGGAAGAAAAGGAGGTCAGCTTTGTCAAATTTGAGAAATGTTGATCTAAATCAAATTTTTAAAAACCTAGAAAGTCATGTGTTGGAATACGAAGCGGAAGAAAATCATGTCCATAAATTGACTAAACTAATTGCTGACAAATATTTAAATATTTGAATGCATCACTTTGTGAAAAATATCAATGAATCCAAAAGTACACTAAAAGTATGCAGCAAATGCACAAAATCACTTTTGTTTAAAAATCAATAAAAAATATCTTTTTTTTTTTTCTCGAATCTTGTGTTACAATTAATTTTATTGCAAAGCATTTTTTTCTCTAAACAATTACAAAAATTGAATGTAGCATATTTGGATAATGTTATTTAAAAGTTGAAAGACTTATACTGGAAAGAGAGGTAGAATCAATTTAGATATAGAATGTCTAACTTAGCAAAAAAAAAAAGAATATGTATACATAAATGGTTGTATGATTGTGTGTGGGTGGGTGTGTTTGTTCTTCCTGCAAATATATAATTTTGTAGGATTTTTACCAAATTTGGCACATAGGTTCCACTTTTAAATGCATTTTGGATATCATTCCCCAGACAGGTGTTCCCTACTCAATCACTTCCCCAGTAGTGATGCTACTGCATTTGAGAGATGAAATATAATGTCAAATATATTAGAATTTCAATATTTACATTTTTCCAGTAACTCTTAATAGCACTTTGGGTGTCACTCCCCCCCCCCCCCAGAAGTGTGTCAACTGGGGGGGGGGGAGGGTTGATAAAATAATTGTTAGTATTTGATAAAATAATAACAATTATTTTATCAAAGCCTTTTTTTTCCTCTGTCATACAAAACAATATATTAATACTTTTTTCATTTCAACACCCAATAAAATGATGTGCAGAATGAAAGCACTTCTCTAAAATCAACCAACATCTAACTTGTGAGGTCTAGGGAAAATCGCATTTCGGGTTTCCCAAAGAACTTTTTTCGAATTCTGAACACAAAGAATTAAAAATTTTTAGATTTTCTGAAATTTTCTCTATTACACAGCGATTGAATTTAAAAAAAAAAGAAATTGCTGCAAAGTAAACTATAAATAGGTTCCAACACCCAAATTTCGAAGGAAAAGTTGCAGTTTCATCTTTTGAAAGTGTTTTTTTTTTCTTCTCATCATTCAATTTATTTATTTTTGAAAATTTTCTTTCTCTTTTTGGGGTTTTTTTGTAATAAATAAAATCTTGATTAATTTCATTAATTTTCTAAAAGAAAAAAAAATTACGGGGAAGATAGACTAAAAAATACAGTGTCATTTAAAACTTTTAACATGACTTTCAAAAATTTAATATTTTATTCATTTGCAGTAGGCATGAAATAGTAAATGAATTAGTAAACAAAACTATCTTGCACTATAAAATGAAAGAAAAAAACAGTAAAGAATTTTCCATTCATTGTTTTTCTACTTTGCTGCTATTTACTTTGTTTTGAAAACGTGCGTGAAATACTAACTCTATTTCTCAATGAGCGCAACTTATAGAGCCATTTTTAAATCGGCATAACTCAAAAACTTACTATAGAAATTGAAAAAAAAAAAAAACTTATGCATGAATCAGTAAACTATGCGCTTGCGGGTGACAGAACAAAAATGTGCCAAAAGATTCAAGGCAAAAGGTAAAAAATTAAAATCGACTATTCAAATCCCTAATTAGTGAATTAGTGTAGCTCTGACGAAACGTCTTCCGTGAAAGGTCGCAGCCAGGTGATCTCCCTTCACTTTCCCCAGCGAAGATTCTTGCCTCAACAACCACTCCCACTTGCTTTATCTATGACTGAATGATCTAAGCCCACACTCTTTTAAGCCCCCCTGAGAAGAAGGAAGAACTTGCTTTTGTACCCAACTGATAAGCCTGTCTGAATTCTGAGACTCTCATTTACTCTCTTTGCATAGGTGTTTGCTTCTCCTTTTATTTATGGGGCCATTTTCAGGGTGAAATTCTGGAGACAATGACAATAATTGGACTTTTTGTGACTTATCGCTGGGCAAATGAAATTGGCGGATATCATGGGGTTTGATAAGATGCTTGTGATATCTTGATTGAGCAATTCCTTATTTTTGAAAAGGGCAGGGCGCATTCTACCGATATGAAAAAGGACAGGGCACTGCGCCCTTCAAAAACGGCCTAGCTGGAACAATACTTTTGAGGAGGGTTTTGCTAAACACAATTGTTGTTAAATCTGTGTGATCTATTGAATTTCACTTTATTTGCCTAATAACTACAATGCAAAGTTTTATTCAAATTAATGGTTCACACGTGGGTAGGGTAACTTGTAATTTTTTTATTGTCCCCCCCCCTATTGCAACAGGTTAAATATTTACTTCAATTATTGCTTAACAGTAGGGTAAAATACATATTAGTTATTTGGAAGATATAATCATCCAATGTTCAAACATATTAATAATTTAGAAATACATTTCCTATTGGATCAAACTGAGAATATAAATAATTCCAGGGCTCCCAACACATTTTAGCCATAGAAAAGGGTAAAAGAGGACCACTTTGAATCAAAAAGGGGACCAAAGAGGACCAGTTAGGACTAAAAAGAGGACCTTGGGAGGACCATTCATAGTTAAACCCAGGGAAGCACCAAAAGGCAAATTAGCTGCCTGGCACTAAATACGTGAAGATAATTCGTTAATTAACCATAATAATGATTTTTAATGATAAATCCTTATCACCTTCTGTACAACTGAACTTTTTATCCATTGAATTATATTATTTACACAAACATTTGGATAGGGGGGGGGGGGGGTGACAAGCAAGCATGTAACTGATCATCTTACAGAGTAACTTTAATTGTAAAGTATATTTTCTACTAATTAACAGGTAAAAACTGGCTAATTAAAAATAATCACCTAAGTGATCGATGAATCAGTGCATACCTAATAAAGACCTTTTAGATACAGTTATTACAGTAAACACCTTAGCACATAGTAGTTTACAAAATTTTTCACATAACCAGTTTAAAGGGAATGGGGTGATTTAATTCAAACTACTACTTTTAGTCATTGAAATGGATAGAATGAGGGAACAAAATAACATGGACCTTGAAAATACTTTCATTTTCCCAACAGGTTTTTTTAAATTAATTTTTTTAAATGTCCGATTTTTCAAACAAGGCGTGGCCTTTATGACGTCACAAATGATGCACTTTGGCTCATCTTTCTACCGCGTTTCCACGTTATGATAATCAAGCAGCGAATTAAAATTCCGCTCTATGTTCGCTATCAACCATATCATTGCCAATGCACGTGAGCAAAGATACGAATTAAATATTTTGTACTGTGAATGGCAACACTGAATGACATTTCATCATTTGTGATTTTACACGACAGAAGTGTAAGCAATGAAAGCACACCGATTTAAGTAAATTTTTTTTAATATTAAACTTAAAGAAATTATTTAAAAAATGGTCAGATCCTATGTTTTTAAACATGCTCTTTCAGAAAAAAATACTTTTAAAATTTTGGAAACGACCCCATTCATTTTGATATAAGGTACAGCAAAACAAGAAGATCTAGTTTAGAGTCTAGGAGGTTCCCCTCCCCCGCCACAGCCCATGGTTTTTACACATATTTCCAGTCTAAATATGGTAAGTTTATATACATATGAGAGTTTATGACCAAACACCAAAGCAGGAGGTAATTTCTAGCTACGCTACTGACTGACTAAGTTCAAAAATATTAGAGGTTTGCAAGTCATTTACTAGTATGCTAAGTATCCAAATTATATGTATTAATTGTTCGGGCACCAAAAAATGTTGTAACTGTCTTCAAGTATGTATAAAAATTAGTGAGAAAGAAAATTATTTATTAAAGTCACCACACCCAAAAATTTACAAATGCTGCTTAAGCGATAAATACACTAAATGTAAATTTGAGCTTGCTTTTACTGGATAACTTAATGTAATAAATAAATATGTAAGTTCAGATTCATAGAGCTATATTTTCAAATTGAAAATACAAATTATGAGTATTTAAAAAAAATAGAATACAAAGTTTTAGTTTTTAAAAATAAAATTAAATAATATAGTTTGAGGTAGCACATGTCAAAACAGCTTCCAATTTTCAAAAATATCAAAATAATTACAAGATGCAAAAGGATTTAAATCTTGACACGAGAATCAAATTTTCGCGAAGTATGTTCACTGTTCGCATAATTTCTAAAAAAAAAAATATTCTCTAAAACTAAACATGACTAAAATTGAACATTAAATATGCTAGTCTAGGATAGCATATGTGAAAATAACATTCGATTGCACAAAATATCAAAATATGTACAAGATGCAGAAAGATTTAAATCTCAATTACAAGAAGCAATTCTTCACAAAGTTCGAGTTCGTGAAATGCTGCTATGGTTCCAAAAATAAGAAAGTTTATTATCTATTAAAATTAAACAAAAAATAAGGTAATCTATGGTGGCGTATGTCAAAATAACTTCCAACTGCCAAAAATATCTAAATATTAACAAGATGCAAAAAGATTGAAATCTCAAACACGACAAGCAATTTTCCGCGAAGTGCAAATAAGTTCAATGTTGCCATGGTTTCGAAAAATAAAGTAGTTTATAATCTATTAAAATCAAACAAAAAATAAGCTAATCTATGGCGGAGTGTGTCGAAATAACTTCTGATTGACAAAAATATCAAATTATTAACAAGATTGCAAAAAGACTGAAATCTCAAACACGACAAGCACTTTCCGCGAAGTGTGAGAAAGTTCAATGTTGCTATGGTTCCAAAAATAAAAAAGTTAACTGTCTATTAAAATTAACCAAAAAATAAGCTAATTTAAGAAGGTGTTATGTCAAAATAACTTCCGCTTGCCAAAAATATCAAAATATTTTCAAGACGCAAAGAGATTGAAATCTCAAAACCCAGCAAGCAATTTTTGGTGAAGTCCAAAACAGTTTGATGTTACCATGGTTCCGGAAAAAAAAGTAGTTTATTATCTATTGTAATTAAACATAAAATAAGCTAATCTAAGTTAATGAATGTTAAAATAACTTCTGATTGTCAAAAATGTCAAAATATTAACAAGATGCAAAGAGATTGAACTCGCATAAACAGAAAGTAATTTTTTGCAATGCTACATATCGAACACAAGTTCAGAAAATTGCACTGATAACACATTCTTGATTTTTTTTCAAGGTTTTTCAAGGGCATATTAACCCGTGAGAAATATCGGTAGCAAAATGCTTTGATTTGACGTCATAACTCCTCCCCCAAATCTCTCCATTTGCTAGATTTCCATGTTGCGGTTGAAGGAGGAGTAATGACGTCAATCTGCGGCGAAATAATACCAGAAAGTCAGGTTCAATAGAAATATGGCGCCGCGGCCGCGTGTTCGGGCGTAAAAAACGTCAGCACACAATATCTTATAATGTGTTGGGCTAAATGCCTTTATTTTTGGTTCTTGAGGGATTTAACCAATATTGTTTAAAAAAAAAAAAAAAACATTTTGTGACTTACCTTTTGCCATTCCGAGAGAAAACCTTGCGCGGGGAATCCCATCCACCTGCCACCAACACTCAAATGTCCGAGTTTGAATCGGAAGTGTTCGGAAAAACATGTGGCACGCTATGATTGGTTGCCGTCATTCGGCAGATGTCGGTAAACTTCCGAAAGAGCACGTGTCGATGACGTGATGAAATCATGTTGAGGTGTTAAGTGCTGAATGCCAAATTAAATAAGAATTGTGCAACCTGCAAGCTGTGTGATTACAGAGTAGTGTTGTTCTGGCAATATGCAAATCATGTGACGTCACATTGTTTCGGGAAAGGCCGAATCTGGCTATAAATACGCAGACCGGCCGTAGCTCGATCGCTACTTTTCTTCTACTCGTCTCCTCGTCTTGTGTTGTCTGTGTTTTGTGAACGTGTTCGTCAAATGTCATCATAAATTTTCGCTACTGGCCTCTTGGGTGAGGTCTGGTCTTTCTTGAAAAAGCACTGCTGATGTCTTAAGTTTGGAAAGCGCGTGTTGTGATGACATCTACCAAAGTTTTCCCCGATGTGGGTCATTTGTTCTCCGGTGAAAGAAGATCGTGTCCATCCTTGGTATGCCTTTTTCCCTGATGTGGTGAACTGTTGCTCACGCGGTACGAACTGACCTGCCTTATTGCCAGAAAGGCAATTCGTGGAAATTGCCATGCCGTCCAACGACCGGTGAGGCGTCACCATGGAACATCAACAGGACTTTTTGATCCATGCATGGACTTATTGTAAGATCTCTTTTTTAAATTTTTCTTCGGGGAACAAATCATTGTGTTGTAATCATTTTTCAATATGTGTCAAATAAATGTTTTTCAGTGTAAAGAATGATTCATGTTTTATTTTCTTCGGGCAGACCACTACCTCAAATTTTTAGTTGGAAATGAGTTGCCTAATTTTCAGCTTAGCTGTAGGCCATTAACCTCAAATTATATCCAACAGGTGGTAGCAGAGTCGTGTGGTTTACCTGCCCGGAGAAAATTGAACCATTTTTATTATGGAGAAAGATTATCAGGGGTCTGGCCAGAGGATATTTGGGTCCGTTAACGGACCCTTCACAAAAATCCGGTCAATCAAAACGGACCTTTCACAAAATCCCGATCAAACAAAAAGGGACACTTCACAAAATTCTGATAAACAAGATCGGATCTGTCAAATTATTTATTGAAAGAGCAAATCTGAAAGCAAAATAACGCATATTTCTGTGTATAAACCGCTAATTTTTGGAACTTTTTTTAAGTCAAATTAGAGGGATCAGCTTATACAAAATCGGCTAATTTTGAAAAAAAAAAAAAAATCGGCACTCTTGGGATGCTCCTGCAAGCGATAAATAATTGCTACTGCCAAATAAATATAATGGTTGTTTGTTTTATCACAGCTAATTAGCAGCGGTGTTTTTGTAAACTTTTCTGAAAAGGCATTGGTAAGCACTTTTCTCCGCTCATGATTTAATAAACAATAATAATATATATCTGCGAAATGAACTTAAAACTGCAAAGGGATAAGGAAAAAAGCAAAGGGGTAAGGGTGAGGAAAAAATATGATCGCTTCAGATAGGGTTACCAACTTCAAAATTATCACCACTTAGCGTCTGGCGTTGAACCTTTATAATGACTTGATTAGAAAATATTCTCATCATCTTGCCAGCTGACAATATTTGCGTTTTTACGGTGCGGTGCGATGTTTAATTGTTATTTTGGGAGAAAATTATATGGGTTTTGATTTTTCGATGCTGAAAAGGGTGATTAACTTTAAATAAACTCTTTTAATTACAGTTTTTTTTTCTTTAGATGTCTACATTTTGAAAAATGCAATCTTTTAACATCCGATTAGAGAATCATATTTTGTTCTTTTTTCAAGCTAACTTCGCTTTATTAGGATTCAAATAAATGAAAAGTCTCTTTATTTCTGTTAGAACTCTCATTTCAAATTTTTAAAGCAAAATTCCATTTTCTGTTATGAGTCAAAAATTAAAATGCTAAATAGATGGTTGATTTTATTTTATTTTTTGGGTCAACTGTGTCCACAGATATTAATGATATGTTTATCATAGGACTCTAAAATGCAATTTTAAAATAATTTTATCAAAAATATTTCTTTTACAAGCCGTTTTTATACTTTTGATGCCTTCACTTTGAGATTTGCGATCTCTTTGCATCCGCTATGGGAATCTGATTTTTCGAATTTTTAATAATTATTACGCTTTGTTAAGAGGTAAACAATTGAAATATCTTTTTATTTTTGTTAAAATCACGGAATTTATAAGTTTTAAACGAAATTCTGTGCTTTTTAAGAGTGTCTTGGGTCAAAAAGTTGAATGCTGAACCCTATTCTGAATTTTATTTTATTTATTTATATTTTTGTTATACAATTATTTTAAGTACTGTACAGAAATATATCTAGTATAATTTAACATAATGCAGAATGGTAGACAAATATTGATACTTGAAAGAGCGATGCCCCCCCCCCCCGCCAAATATCAGAAAAAAAATCCAGAATGATTTTCTCGACGTAGAAGAGGAAAACACTCAACTTTAAGTTTAATTGATGCAGTTTGTGCCATCTCTAAATTCTAAAATTTCGTTTGAACAATTTTTTTTTTTTTTTTTTTTTTTTTTTTTTTTGCGAAATTTTTTGATTATTCACAAAATTAATTCATTTTTCACAAAATTATTTGATTTTTCACAAAAAACGGACCCTGTGAAAAATCCTGGACAGACCCCTGATTATAGAAACGTTGAGAAGTTGGGCTCCCATAATTGGGCTACCTGGTCCAAAGATATAAAAATGGTGCTCATAGAAAGGGATTTATGGGAGATTACCCAAAAGAAACCAGAAGGGGAGTTAACTAGTGCTGACAGAAAAAGATGTGGCCAAGCTTTAGCCATCATCTATTTGAACTTGGAAAAAGACATAAAAAGGCTAATTGATAATTTGGAAGATCCTAGTGAAGCCTGGAAACCCCTTAAGGCAAATTTTGAACCCCCATCTTTGGCCAGAGTAGCCGCATTGTGGGAATCCTACTTCTCTTGCAAAATGCAAGAAGGTGAAACGGTGGGATTATTCGCTGCAAGGTTGGGGGGAATTTTTAACCAATTAGTCAAAAATGGATATATTATGGAAGAAAAACTCAGATCTTTTCAATTGATACGGCATTTACCTCATAATTTCAGCAGTATTGTTCAAGCCATCTACAGATGGGAAGGAGAGAGATTTACTTTCTCGAAAGTAAAAGATGAACTACTGGCTGAGGAAGGTAGGATTAGGTATTTGGCCAAAGAGCCTAATATGGAAAATTCGGCAATGTTTTCAAAACCCGGAAACTTCGGAATGGCAAATGGTAGGGGTTAATTTCTTGCTAAAAATAAAGTTTGTTACATTTGCAAAAAGAAAGGGCATATTGCGTCGAGGTGTTGGAGCCGTAACAAAGTAAAACAGGATAAGAATTTTAAATTTCAAGCCAAAGAAGACCCTCAGGCAGGAATGTTTTGTTCAGTAAATGAAAACAAAATTTCTGCAAACACTACCTACCCAAAATGTGAGGATACATGGCTATTGTATAGCGGCAGCACATCTCATTTTTGTAGAGATAGATCATTATTTGCCGAGCTAGAGCCTGTACAAAACGCACAAATGGAGGTAGCTGTAGGAAATGCGAAGAGCCAAGTAGAGGGCATTGGGAAAGTGATTTTTAAAATTGAATCAGATGGAAAATTAGTTACCATCACCCTGAATAACGTTTTCTATGCTCCAACACTGCGACGCAACCTAATTTCTGGTTCTTGTATAGACAGACAGGGCTATAAGCTCAAATGGTTGCCCGGAAAGATCTGTTTTTAATCAAGAAAATGTTAAATTATTTACAGCAAATTTAATTAATAAACTTTATCATGTTAAACCAAATTTCTATATTGATTGTGAAAATGTTAATTATACCAAAGTTTTTAAGACCAAGGACCCATCTGAAGGGACCAACATGGTCAGCGTTGATATGGAAAAATGGCATAGGAGATTTTGCCATATAAATATGGAAAGTATCACCAAAACGAGTAAACTTGGTGCAGTCCAAGGACTAGAGATTAAGAAGGGGCAAAAACCCAATCGTGACCCTTGTCAATTGGGAAAAATGAGGAAGTGCTCGTTTAAATCTATGCCAGAAAGGCGTACTAATTCTGCACTTCAATTGCTCTACATGGACCTGATGGGATCCCTTCAGACCGAGTCCTTGGGGGGAAAGAAATATATTTTTATAATTATAGATGATTTCTCAAGAAAGTCATGTTTTCTTTTTAAGAACAAAAAATGAGGCATTTAATGTTTTTGTAAATTTTCAAAAAAGGACTGAAAGATTCCTGAACTCAAAAATTTTGGCTATCCGTTCTGATAATCGAACAGAATTTGTTAACAAAGATTTTGAAAACTATCTCACCAATCAGGGAATAAAGATAGAGCGGACCAATTCCTACACCCCGCAAATGAACGGGGTAGTAGAAAGATATAATTTAACCATAATGAATGGTGTGAGGTCTATGCTCAAGGATTCTGGATTGGGGGATGAGTTTTGGGCTGAAGCCGCTCTTTGTTTCAACTATGTAAGGAATCGGAGGGTAATAGGAAATATGGACAAGACCCCTTTTGAGCTGTTTTCTGGGCGTAAACCTTCAGTGAGGCACCTACGTATTTTTGGGTGTACTGCCTATGTAGGTCAGCCTAAGTCTAAACTAAAAAAGTTAGATATGAGGGCTACCAAGGGGATCATGGTCGGATACGCCTTATGTACCAAAGGGTACAGAATCTGGGATCCTGAAACCAGAACAGTCACAGAAACTATTAACGTAAAGTTTAATGAAAATGAAAGATGGGGGGAATTAAAAGTCCAAAATAAAAATGAGAGAAAATTTAACTTTATCAGGCCTATAAGTGAAGTTCAACTTGAACAGGAAATCCAGGAGAGCGTTGAGCAAACCCCCTGTGAAAAAATTAAATGGGTTAGAGAAGCCAAAAAGAGAAAGACCGGGGACAGGACTGATATTTATTATACAATTGCCGGTAAAAATAAAGTAAGATTAAATTCATTAAAAGAGGTTCTAAAATATTGTAGTGAAAATAAAATAGAGTATAAACCAAAACTTTTTGACTTTTCATCTAAAAATCCAACAGTAGGGGAAATCTGTGACGACAGTGAAAGTTCAGGAGAAAGTGAAGAAGCAAGTTTGGTAGAAATTTTTATACCGAATTCGTATAGGCAATGTATGGCTACCCCCGAGGTGGACAACTGGAAACTGGCCATGGAGTCTGAATTAGATGTCATTAACCAAAGAGAGGTGTGGGACCTTGTACCCCCACCAGAGGGGAAACCAATTTTGGGAAACAGGTGGGTCTACGACCCCAAGGTAAATGACAGGGGTGAAATTGTAAGATACAAGGCCAGATTAGTTGTAAGGGGGGACCGTCAGTCAATTGAGTCATATTCTGAAGTTTTCAGTCCAGTAATTGAGTTTTCACTTGTAAGAGTTTTCTTTTCTATTTTTATATGTCTTTTAAAATGGTGTCACTCACAAATTGATGTAAAAAATGCTTACCTGTATGCTGATTTAGAGGAACAAATCTACATGAGACAACCAGAGGGTTTTGTCAGTAAAAGCCACCCTAACTTTGTCTGTAAATTGAAAAAGTCTCTCTATGGACTACACCAGTCCGGAAGAAACTGGTTCTTAGAAATAGACAGTGTTCTTCGTGGTTTTGGTTTTCAAAAATTAAAAGGATGTAATTGTGTATATCATAGAGACAAAAATACTTTTCTTCTTATTTATGTAGATGATATAATAATTCTAGCAAAAAATGAAAATTTAATTAAAAAGGTAATTAATGAAATTAAAAGTATGTATGATATTAAAGAAATGGGGAAAACCAGAAAGCTCCTGGGGACTGAATTTGTGGAAGATAAAAATAATCTTTTTATTCACCAAAGCTCTTATATTTCGAAGGTCTTGGAGTTATTCTCTGATTACTATGTGCCAAATTCAACCCTCCCAATCTCAAAGGGTACAGTTTTGTCGAAGGACGACTGCCCGAAAACTGAGGAAGAAAAAAGGGAAGCAGAAAAGCTCCCATACAGAAATTTGTTGGGTTGTATGGCATACATAGCGGGAAAGACCCGACCTGACATTTCGTATGCGGTGAATATTTTTTCCCAATTTCAAGCAAATCCCGGAAGAAAGCATTGGGATTTTCTATTAAGATTGCTAGGGTATTTAAAGTATACAATATCATACAAACTAAATTTAAGCTCAATCAATAGTGTAGATCTACGGGGATTTTCCGACTCCGATTACGCAGCTAATCGGGAAGATAGAGTCTCAATGGGAGGATCAATTTTGTGTATTGATCGGGTCCCGATTAATTGGAGGACATTTAAACATAAATGTGTTGCGTTATCCACAATGGAAGCAGAATATATTTCACTTGGTGAAACTGCAAAAGAAATGGTCTGGCTGAAGAGGATAATCACAGAAATAAGTGAATTAAACATTGAAAACCTCCAGCTTAGAGATACAATCATTTATTGTGATAACACTGCAACAATTGATTTTTCTAAGTCTCCCATTGAGAATTCCCGTACAAAACACATTGATGTAAGGTACCATTTTTTAAGAAATTTAATTGAGCAAAAGATTTTTTTGATTAAATATGTGAGGACAAATGTAAATATTACGGATATTTTCACTAAACCCCTATCTAAGAATTGTTTAAATAAACTTTGTAAAATTATATTTAATTGGGATTAAATGACGGGGGCGTATCAAATTTTTGAACTGTTTTTCAAATGTATCTTTTGTAAATATAATATGAATGTAGTTAAATGTTTTTAATGTATATAATGTGGTTTTTGATGAAATTCCTTCAAGAGGGGGAACTTGTTGGGCTAAATGCCTTTATTTTTGGTTCTTGAAGGATTTCACCAATATTGTTTAAAAAAAAAAAAAAAAAAAAACATTTTGTGACTTACCTTTTGCCATTCCGAGAGAAAACCTTGCGCGGGGAATCCCATCCACCTGCCACCAACACTCAAAAGTGTTCGGAAAAACATGTGGCACGCTATGATTGGTTGCCGTCATTCGGCAGATGTCGGTAAACTTCCGAAAGAGCACGTGTCGATGACGTGATGAAATCATGTTGAGGTGTTAAGTGCTGAATGCCAAATTAAATAAGAATTGTGCAACCTGCAAGCTGTGTGATTACAGAGTAGTGTTGTTCTGGCAATATGCAAATCATGTAACGTCACATTGTTTCGGGAAAGGCCGAATCTGGCTATAAATACGCAGACCGGCCGTAGCTCGATCGCTACTTTTCTTCTACTCGTCTCCTCGTCTTGTGTTGTCTGTGTTTTGTGAACGTGTTCGTCAAATGTCATCATAAATTTTCGCTACTGGCCTCTTGGGTGAGGTCTGGTCTTTCTTGAAAAAGCACTGCTGATGTCTTAAGTTTGGAAAGCGCGTGTTGTGATGACGTCTACCAAAGTGAAAAGTTATAATTTTCCCTGATGTGGGTCATTTGTTCTCCGGTGAAAGAAGATCGTGTCCATCCTTGGTATCCCTTTTTCCCTGATGTGGTGAACTGTTGCTCACGCGGTACGAACTGACCTGCCTGCAATTCGTGGAAATTGCCATGCCGTCCAACGACCGGTGAGGCGTCACCATGGAACATCAACAGGACTTTTTGATCCATGCATGGACTTATTGTAAGATCTCTTTTTTAAATTTTTCTTCGGGGAACAAATCATTGTGTTGTAATCATTTTTCAATATGTGTCAAATAAATGTTTTTCAGTGTAAAGAATGATTCATGTTTTATTTTCTTCGGGCAGACCACTACCTCAAATTTTTAGTTGGAAATGAGTTGCCTAATTTTCAGCTTAGCTGTAGGCCATTAACCTCAAATTATATCCAACATAATGTAATGAAAATTTTTAAATTCTGATTTTTGAGTAAAAACAATATAAAAACGGACTAAACGGACCAAAATGTCAAAAAGCGGTCTAAAGCGGAATTTACCCTAAAAAACGGACTTTGGCGAGAAAAGCAGACCATTTGGGAGCCCTGTAATTCTTGAATCAACTCAATCACATACACACAAAATTTCATCAAAGTTGGTCCAGGTGTTTAGGAGGAGTTTGGTGACAAACACATGCACAGAAAATATTTATAAAAAAGAGTATGCTTAAAAAAGCAAGGAAGTAACTGAAGAAATTGTATTTCTCTTAAAAATAGATAAAACCACTTCAATATAATACAGTAAGTAAACTTATAATTTCTCACTTATGTTTCAGAAGTAAACTTTCCATCTCTTCTTCTTCTTTCTCTTTGTAATTAATTTCACTACGAACCTGAAATTTAAAATTGAGAAAAAAAAAAAGCTCAGACAGGAAGTATGACATAAAGAAGTACTAATATTAAATTAAAGATTTACCCCCCCTCCCTCCAAACCTGATTGTAAACCTCCTACTAAGATGAATCTTGCAGGTCGGTCACAATCGGGTCCAGTTTTACCTAAAAGATGAACAGCTATGGTTTAGGACCCCCAACTCCAAAAAAATATTGCATGCTTCATTCCTGATAAAAAAGCACTTGAAAAATTCATTTTGAAAATTTAAGAAAATGTAGCTATCAACCTTGAATTTTAAAACTCCTAATGAATTTTTTTAATTGTTATCAAATTCTTAAAAACAATCAAATAAGTTTTTGAGAATACTAGAAAAATGCTTTAAATTTATTTCTTATCAATTGTATAAAGTATGTATTTGTTTGAGTGGGTAGGATATTGCTCTTTCGTTCATCTCTCGTGTTGTTTCGGTGGGTTTGGGGGCGATCAAAACTCAACTACACCAAAAGCCAATGTGAGCAAGTGACAATGAATTATTTCTTTCTCCTCCTTCTATCGGTTGGTTAACAATTGGTTGAAACAAAAAACAATTTTTAGTTTGTATTATCTTAATTTGCAAAAGAGTGTAGTTAAAAAAAGTGTTCGTTAGAATATATTTTTTCCTGGTATCTTTCTCCCCGCCCCCCATTCCAATTACCCTTTAAAAGGCCACAAATTGCATAATTTTATATATATTTTCAAATATTTCCCGGGGAAGACCCCCACTGGGAAACCCCGGACCCCGAACCCCCTAAAATTGAAGATACTTTATGCTGCATTTAAATGGGTGCTCTTGAATTACACTCCTGATACCCCCTCCTTATTACAAGCTCAATCTACACACAAGAGAGCAGGCAGCATTAAAAAAAGAAAAAAGAAAAAACATGGTTCTATGCATCAGAGGAAAAGATATACATACTCATAGAGAAAAAGAAAAATGTTTTTCCCTTTAATTTGGCCTGTTTTTTCACCAGCATAAAAGTTGCCCGGACCACAAAAAAGGGCCCTCATACCTGAGACAGTTTAAGGCCCCATTAAGTCTAAATCCAACCCTGGTGACAACAGATATAAAATTTAAATATATTTAAATGTTTTTGGAAACCATGCAAACCAAAACTGCTACTTGGATGCAAATATTTCTTACAATACATGGAAGAAAAAATAACATACGAATGAAACTTAAGGAAAAATTTTTATAACTAAGGTTCTAACCACTTTATTTGATTGTTGCCATAGATGAGGCTTTTTGAATTTGCTGATGTCGCTGAAATAAAACTAGTATTGCCCAAAAATTGGCAACTATGCAAAAATCTCAATATTTCCAAAACCATTAAATGAAATTATTCAATACCAATACTGGTTGGAAATGAAACAGTGTTCGCGCTCAACTATCAGTAACCTGGGTCCCAAGGACCCATTAATGAAATAGATTTGGGTCCTTTGGCGGAAAAAATGAGTCCCTTAAATTTTAAACAGAAAATCTTAGCACATAATTGAATATTATACAACTATTTATACTTAGGGAAAAGAAACTATCCACATAGTTATTTGAAAAAGGTATGAAATAAACTAAATTGGTTAATTTTGCCCTTTTTTTCTGTGATTATCATATGTTCAAATAATACACTTGCAAGATTTAGTTATTTGAGAAACTATTTAGTCAGTTACAATGAGGTAAACTCAAAATTTACTTTAAAGTTGGATTTTACCATGAAATAAAAAATAAATGCCTTTGATTGATCAAGCAGAAAGCACTCCCTTAACCTTTGCTTTCATGAACATTTTTCTAGGTGAAAAAAAGCAAACAGCCCCCCCCCCCCCACCAATTATCAATGGCAATTTCATAGAAATAGAAAAAAATAGCAAGCGAATTAACCCAACGCAAAAATTGCGATCGCAAAAACGAAACATTTTCTCACATGAGTATGAAAATTGCTCATTTGCAATCTTAAATTAGAAAATTTGACTTCATTTTGACTCTTTTAAAATATCTGTGTTGGCTTTGGTGCTACTTTAAAAATTTCGCCATTTTCAAAATGGCGCGATCGATTAATACGTGACTCTTGCAAGTCCAAATAAAAATAGCCCCTCAGAAATAGGTGAATTACTAGAAAATGAACAAGGTTAAAGTGCTTTTGTATAAAATTCGTATTCATAAGTAATTTAACAAGAAAAATGTTAAGTTCAGAACTTTGTGTTTTGCGCGATCGGGAAAATGTTCGCCATTTTTTTTCCACCCATCCTTTTATTGAGGATGCAAGATAATAATTTTCAAAAGTAATTCTGGTTAGGTGAATGCAAAATAGATAAGCTTTTACTACTCAGTTGTCCTGTATCAATCCTGAAGATTGCATTGAAACCACTCTTACTTTTGATCTTTATTGTTGTTTTCAGGAATTTCCCCAAGATAAAAGTTGAGGGAGAACTTATTCTTAGAATACAGTACAATGGGCTATTTATGAACTTGCAATATTTTGCTCCTTGAGCTCTGCCCAGGAGGTCACTGTAAGCTCCAGTCTTATCACTAAAATTCTATTGACTGGTCAAAAGTAGGGGTGTGTTTGAATAGCTGATATAAAAAGATAGGGTCATTTTAATCCTTTTCTGTTGATTCTCCTGGTCATTGAAGCTTAAAAGCATTCACTAGATAGATCTTCAGCATTTTCGACAATTTTTTTTCTGGTTTTTATCTTTTGGGTGTTCTGGGTCCCTAGGACCCGAATTTTCGTGGAAGTTGCGTCCCTTTCCCGCGAATTTGCGTAAAAAACCAAGTATTTTCAAATCAATGTCAAAATAGTCTAAACCAGGCTAGTGCCAATCCCTGTTAATTCACAAATTTAAATAAACATCACAGAAAGCATTTTGGAAATATGACTTACGCATGCAAGAGTTTTATCATTGGAGTTTTATTAATGTTTTTAAATTCTGAAGATAAGACACCAGAGCACAGATGTTCTGAGCAGGTTCAGCAAGTAAAAGCCTAAAAGATGTAAAATTTCATGTATAAATCACACGTGTAACTTTTACAAACCTTTTGAAGCAAAGCATAGTCCAGACCTTTCACCAAGTGAGTATGTTCCATGTCACCTCCCAAAAATTTAGACTCTTGAATCATTTGACGCCTACGTTCAGCAGCATCCAAGCCTCTAAAAATGAAGTATAACAACTTGAAACAATCAATTTATTCGACTTTAACGTACAAAGCCACAAAACACCACCACCAAAAAAAAAAAAAAAAAAAAAAAAAGTCACAACAAATACTATTAATCTATAATTTCATTTCACACTTCATCAAAATTAACTAATCTAAATTAAAATGTTTGATATTAATGCTTATGAAAAGTTTTTTTACAATCAAATTTAAAGGCTCAAATTTAGAATGAATAACAGAAAAGGGTTAAGTTTTGAAATATATATGTTTCTAATACATCATGCTTTCAGTAGTAATTTAAGGTAAACAAAATATTTAGCTATGTTTTACGATTTAGCATCAGGAGCAACAGCACGATATCCAGCTGCAGAAGTGATAGGATCTTCATTTTGGTAGTCTGGATTAGCTCCATCACGCCTTTCCTTAGCCTAAAATAAAAATAAATTGCGCCACAGTTAAAACGCAAAGCCAGACGAATGAATAAACAAGTTATTTGAAAAAATAAGAAAATTCTTTGGCACATCCAGTCAAACTCTGATATAACGCCACTGTTCAATTCGATTCTAGGGTAGTATTATGTTGAGTTTGTTGGCGTATTGAATTTTAAAGTTACTGTAAGCAGGAAAAAAGTCCATGTTGCATACATCTGAAATAGCATATTAAAAAATTTGTGTCAGCAATTTTGTATAGTCCTTTTCAGGATCAATATAGGTGGTTTCACAAGCTTTAATTGATCAGAAAGATCTCGAAGTTTTTAAAATCTGTTGAACCAACCATTGCAATATTCAAAATCAGTAGCATTCATTTGCTGCCCAAAATCTTAGCATGTTCTTTGATAATGCCTTCAGTTATTGTAGCATGTTTGCACTCATCTGCATTATCCAAGTGCATAAAACATCTACCAACATCTCATGTTTAGCTGATTGGATTCTTATAGTTATCTTTGTTAGTTTATCTTTGTTAACATTAACATTAAACCATATTTCTCGACTGCTTACGATGTCTGCTACTGTTTTTTTTCCACGTCACAGAAAAATAACTTGAAATTGCTCTGCTGTGATATATTTGGATGGCCCAGTTTACATTAATAAATATTCTGCTTTTCAGAAATTGAGAGATGGCTTCTCTTTGATATTATATACGGTATAAACAGAAGAAAGAAGCTTAATTTTATAGTTCCACATCTACCGACTAAAAAACATTATTGGGTAACAATTCCCTTCAGATCAAGACGCTAAGTGCAGTCCTAATTGCATTCTATGAGCCAAGACCCATCTTTCACTAATCCCTTTGAAAGTGGTTAGGATGTAAATTAAGCAGTTCCGCAAACTAAGCTCAAGAGAAGAACACGAGTTTTATTACAATAGGAAGGAAACCAGCATAATAAAACTGATAAGCAGGTATCATCAGAACAGAAACCATGCATCCATAGCCACCAAAACTGATAGAACCTATTTAGCTGATGGCATTAAAAAGGACCCGTAAAAATTTTGAACATAAACAAAGCAACAGACTTTTTCCTGTCATCGCTGATTTTCTTTCTCAGTAGATTGGACCACATGTTTATTTCTAATGAACTCTCCACAGGATGATTTTGCCTGGAAACATTTAGGAGTACTACTTTATCTTTGAGTAACCAGTAATGCTCATTAAGCTTTTAAATAGTGAAGAGAAAAAAGGAATAGTATTCATAATAAAATAATGGACAGCTTATTTTGAAAATAAGTCAGAATTTTTTTTTTAAATATTTTCCCGGGGCGTGGTATCGGTTGGCGTTATATACAGTGGGTGCCTTAACAGGTAGATCACATTAAAATTCCTACATAAAAGATTTGTTTAGAAACATGTGTGATGAATATAACAAGATTGATGCTTTAATTGGTTGGTATTAAATCAGAGTTTGTGTGACTGTATTTTAATACCAAAAGTAAGATCACAATTAACTTACACGATCTCTGTATTTTTGAGCAAGTTCAGCTAATTTATCTTCTTGCTGTCTATTTAAAGATGCATAATATCTGTAATTGAAAAGAATCAAATATACTGTTCTGGAATACAATAAAAGAGAGAAATCTTAAAGAAGTCAATTGTGTCTAAAAGGATTTATAATTATTCATTATTATTTTTTTAAAGGTTCCAACACAATGCTTTAATAACCTAAAAACGAGTGGGCTTATAATTTTATGAAGATATGTATTAAAATAAATTGATTGAAAAAACACTTCATGGCAAATAATTTTTAAGTTGAAGTGGGAGTTTTTTTTTTTTTTTCGCCGTCTTAGTTTATTGCTTGAACACTTTAGATAAATATTTATTTGAACAAAATATCTGTATATCAAAGTAGCAAAGCTCATTAAATGAGTATCGCATCAAAAGAGAATGTTCTGTTTGTTTGCTAAAACAAAGGTGCATCTTATTATTTTAGCAATATCAAATAATATTGTTAAAGAAAAATTAACATTAAAATTGTTTTCAATGTTTGTTACACATACACAATTCTTTTTTAAAATCAATTATTTACTAAGTGTTGAGCTAATGAAGTGCTCTAAATTGTTGCAAAAATGTATCAATGCCACCAAAGAGTATGAAAATGGTAATATGATTTGTTTGGTGCAAATGGGAGAAGAAGGTAAACTTAAAAGTTCCAAAGGTGTTTGAGTTATTAATAAACCAAAAGGGTAAATCGATTATCAATTTTCCCTCTTTTTCTTTATAGCAAAATTAGTAAATTTTTCTGTGACAGCATATTCTGTGACAACATGATGTAAATTGAAACATAATCACAAGCCACTCCATTTATACTGATTGTCTTTTTAAAACAAATATGAAAAATAGAAAAATCAGAGGAGAGTTTTATAATCTTTTTGAGGTGTGTCCGTGAGAGGGTTTTTAAGGGTACATCAAGTTTTTAAATGAAAGACCTATAATTTCAAAAAGATATATGGAATTTTATAAAGAGAAAATAAGGTGAGAAGTTCACAATAAATAAATTTAAAAAAAGAAAGAAAGAAAGAAAATTAACTGTAGAGAAATTATGAAATAAATTCATAGAAATCTTAAGAATGCAATGTGGCACAAAATATTGTTTTAAGATGAGGATTTTATCTTAAAAGTTTCAATGATCGCAACATTGATAATAACACAAAGATATTTAGTTTTCCATTTCATACAATAACATACTTCTTTTTTCTTTTCCTTTTCTCTGCCTTATCATCTAGTGAATCATCAAGATCATCATCAGACTCACTTTCATGCTTTTTTGATCTGAAATACAAAATTGAGAAGTATAGAAAGAGAAAATAATAACTATAATCATTATTTAAAACATAACATTAAAACTTAAGCAAAATATGCAACAAGTTTTCAGGTACAGAATCTTTCAAAAAAAGAATATTTTCCGAATTCTTGCAGTTATATAATCTTTAAACATTTTATTACCCTCATCATAAAAGAATGCATTAGTATTTTTAAATGCATTTAAAAACAAAATTAAAAGAAACAACCAACATTTTATAAAACAGATTAAACGATCAATAAACATTTTTTAATCAGTTAACTATGACCAATAGCTCAGAACCCAATAAAGAGCAAAATATCTATTAAAAAATTGCTACACAAAGGGCGGTGTAGTTAAAGAAGTTTAGAATAAACCAGTCTCCTTTAAGCTTATTTACATAAAATGTAATCATTTTGCTCATTAGAAAATTTTTTAAAGTATCAGAATTTCGACAGTCAAAAATACTCTAATTTTAACATGCTGACTGCCATGGCAATTTTCAGAAATCTGGCCTAAAAAGACAATTTGACGTAATCACTTTATACAAGTACGAGATAAGTTGTAGTTGGTGTCCAAGAAAAGAAGGCAATCTACGAGTTATCTCGTAGTTGGCAGTCAATGTGTCAAACATCAATTGAAGTTTATGAATGAAAAATATAAACTTAGCACCTACGGAGGATGAGGATGAGCGTCTTCAGCAACAGGTTGAGCAGTAGCATGAGGTGGAGGACGTGGAGTCATCAAAAGTTTCCTGAAGTCTTCATTTGTCATCGGATGATGACTTCTAGTATTAATAAAACAAATTATAAAATCTCAAACAAGTTATGCAATTTATATTTTGACTAAAACAGGAAATAAATATATTGTACAAAGTTAACTTATTTTGTGTGTATGCCTCAAAGCAGAATACTACTAAATTTGCGATGTACATCCAGGGCTGTTGAATTTTGGTCGGGCCAATTTTGTGTGTATGCCTCAAAGCAGAATACTACTAAATTTGTGATGTACATTGTACATCCAGGGCTGTTGGATTTTGGTCGGGCCAAAAAGGGGGGCCGACCGACTTTTTTTGGTTTAAACCGCTTAAAAAAAGCCGGTTTTTATTAGGAAAAGCCGGCTTTTTAAAGAAAAATAATTTTTTGGGGTATTTTTATTGTAATTTAATCAAAATATAAATTATCTTTGTATCATTTTAACGCAATTACTACTGTATTAAATCAGATTCCATGTTACAAGAATAAAAATTTGGTAGTTGTTAAATAGCTTTGTTCAGTACAAAACAAAAACTTGCTTTACATTAAGAAATTAGTCTAGTTCAACAGAATTTAAATGATTGTAAAAAAATTTAGTTGAATTCAAAATATCACATGACACTGTTACTTTCATACCAGTCATTTGATTCATACTTTAAATAACTGCACTTATAGATTTTCTTTTAATCACCAAAACTGTTTCTTATTTTTTGAAGAAAAGTAAAATATATAAAAAGACCAGCAAGACCATATTAGTGAATGAATTTAAATTCTTCTGGAATGATATAGATCTAGAATTGTTAATAGGGGTATATAACATAAATAGTCAGGGCCGGATTTAGGTGAGGGCAGGCGGGGCTACTGCCCCGGGGCCTCCACAACAAAGGGGCTCCCACAATAAAAAAATTTTACAAAGCAGCAAATTTTACATTTTTTTCTCCCCTATAAATTATAATAATAATAATATTAAAAAAAATAAATAAATATCAGTAAATTCAAGATGTATTTACTATTAAAGGGCTGATCAAAAATATCGGATATACACATATATATCAAAATACTCGGATATGTATATCAAAGTATCTGATATTTTTGAAAATATGATGATCTTTTCAAACCCTGATTAGGGGTCTCCACTCCTTTGTTGTCCCAGGGCCTCCACACTTCCAAATCCGGCCCTGTAAAAAGTTGCCTGTGTGTTAAAAACTGAGCCAACTGAACACTGCAATAAGTCTTTTAAAATTTTTTACTTCAGGTAGTATAGTAGTGAGAACTGGTATTTTAATTTTTTTTTTTGGAGGATTTTGGAAGTATTTGTTTATGGAAAGAGAAGGAATTACTTAAAACAGGTATGTCTGATTTTAACTTGGGGGGGGGGGGGACAAGATTGATTTATTTAGGCGTAAACCATTGTGTCATTTAGTTTTTGTATTCACATAGGTTAAGATGCTAATCCACAGCAGCAGAAATCTAACATTTGATGTTTAATGAATGCAAAAAATCAGTTCTGTTTTACAAATACACATCAAGATTGGTTAAAAAAAAACAGCATTAATAAGGCATAAAAAGTGGCAAATTATTGCATACAAGTGCTTTAAGGTTACACGGAAGCTATTTTCAGTCTTAGAAACATCAGCTTAGTTGGAGGATTATCCAACAAAAGCAAAAGGGTTTCGTCAGAAATTATTTGCAGTTTTTGTGTATATACCTTTTATCATTTTATTTTCAGCTAACATATTGTTTTATTACTTAAATTGACATTTGTTAGCTTTTTAAAATGTATAGAGATCATTATTATTAAGAATACAAGAATATAGTACATAATTTATAAAAGCCAAAAAAGGCCAAAAAAGTCCGCCTTTTTTCAGCGCCACGTACATTGCAGAACAGATGTCTCACATTTGAACAATTCTGTTCAAATCTGAGAGGGAAAGTATGAAATTTTACGAAATGTGCAGAAACTGCAGATTTTCTGGAAATATCTGCCAAGTAAAGACAAAATTTTGCAGAATTTCTAAACATTTCTTCAAATTAGAAGAAATTCTGGAATTTTCGCAAACTACCTTTAAATGGCTGAATGCTCACACAAAATGTCTGAATTTTATCCATCGTTTGCAGGAACTTCAGATTTACTTTGAATTTCAAGAAATCTGCAAAATTAAGATATTTACAGAAGTTCTACAGATTTTTGCAGAAAATCATCTTTGACTGCCTACACCTGCTTTATGCCCTTAACCCCCCCATATGGGATGAGATTTTTTAGGCTTTTTCCGGAATTCCAGCTTTTTGTGTTCATTTTGAAAAGTCATATTTGCATTTTAAAACATAGGACATTTGGGAAAAAACATTTTGCTACACCCCTCTCACATCCTTGAGTTCATGATTTTTTTAACTTAAATGTTTCTCTCTTGCTAAAATGACTTTTTCTTACAATCCACTAAAATGTTGCATAAGTGAGGACACTACAGTTACAGATAAATTCAATAATAAATAAAAAAATCTTACGAGTGATCTTCATTTCTTGAGTTCAAGTCAGTAGGTGGTAAAGGATTTGAAAAAGGTTCATGTTCACGATCTAAAAAGAAAAAGGAATACAAAAAGAAAATGTACGTATTGACCTTTAGCAATGAATGCACAGTAAGTAAATCACATTATAAAATTATTTGCATGCTTTAATAATCTTAATTCTACATAGTAACAATGCCAGTTTGCCCTGTGATTTTTAAAATTAATATTACCAATTAGGATTTATTTTTGCTTTACACTGGTAAAAGCAACTATTTAAAAGCTTGAAAAGCAACTATTTTTATTTCTTAAACTTCCAAATAAGTAATATGAAGCATTATTTGCCATATTAAAAGCATGTTCTGTACGACTAAGATGTCAGATGACATTTAACCATTTTTAATATAATTTTTTTTTTTGAATTTAAGGAGAATTTATAAAAGAACTATGCATGTATTCTTTCTTACAAGCCTATCACTTATAAAAAGTAATATCATAAATAAATAAATATGCAGTTTTTTTCAAATTTACCAAATGAAACATCAAGTTTTGAATGATAAACCATGAGCAAGAGCATGCACACAACTACCTGCATCTAATGTGTAAGAATATTAGAAGTCATCCAAAAAATTTTAATTATGCAAAACCAATCAAATCTGCCAAATCATTAGACAGGATTTTCAGAATAAAGAATTTTGGAAGATCACAATAACCTCCCATTATAGTGAACCTGATCTCACTTTTTTAAATCACGTTTAAAGTCTGCAATAAAATAAGTTTTCATATCAACAATTCTGTTGCTTTGTCATTTCCAAGGGAAAAGTAGCTAGTGATATAAGAATTCTGACTTAAGGTGCCGCTGGAGAGAGCCTCTGAAGTTACGAAGTCAATGTTAAATCTACGGAGAAGTTTCCTCCCGATTGCTAATTCGCATTTAAATATTTTGAGATAATTTTTTCAGCATAAGATTCTTCACAGTCGTACAAATGACACGCGTTTTTAAATTTTTCATTTTCCGTTAAAATTTAATGGTGGTTAAGTTTATGAGTTGACAAAGTACAAGTAGTCCAGTCAATAGATACATTTTACCCTGCAAAAAATGGGGTCAAAGATTTTTTTTTTAATTTGTACATATTGGTGCCGACATGAAAAAACCAAGTTATCTAACACGAAAGACCCCGGGAGAACTTTTGGGGGCCGAAAAACCACAAAAATTTATGACTTTTTTTGTTTTTTCGAAAATATCTTCGAAATGGTTCAACTTAGAAAAAAGTATTAAATATAAAGTTTAAAGAACATAAAATTTCCTACAACTTTTGCATTTACAACTTTTTTGTAGCACAAATAGCAAGCTTGCTATAGCTCTTTGAAAACAGGCCATTTTTCTGCACTCCGAAAAAAAAAGCTTTCACACCGAAAGCAAAGCGTCGTAATTATTAGAACTTGAATAGAAACTTAAGTTTCAGGAGAGTTTATCGACATCTTGAGTAATTTGAGTTTCTTACTCCCCCCCCCCCCCCGCCGGACACAGAGTAGCAATTCTGGCTGATAAATTAGTTCTCACTATAGACTCCAAAAACAGACTATGTATTATGAAACTGAAATACATATATACAGACTTATTTAAAGCACATCGACGATGCAATAATGAAAAAAAGAACCTTCCCCACTGCTCACGGAATAACATTTCTGATCTGACAGAGGTAGTCTTCATCAGACTCCAATAACAGATGATATATTGTAGTTTGTAACTGGATTACACATTCATTTGAGGCACATAATTCGTACATTCTAGTCTAATTATTGTAAACAAAGATGTGTTTTTAAAATATTAATGTGAAGGAATGAATATTAGGCAGCTATTAAGCAAACACAATCGACACAATTATGCATCCTATGCTACAATAATAATAATAATAAGCCCTCCCCCACCGTTCACGAACTAATATTTCTGGTCTGACAGAGGTAGTCTTCATCAGACTCCAAAAACATATGATTTATATTGCAGTTTGTAATTGAATTACATAAACTTCGCATTCATTTAAAGCACATAATTCGTACCATCTATTCCATTACAAGTGAAAATGCAATATTTGAATATAAATATGAATGAATAAATATTAGGGTGATAATAAGCAAACAATAGACATAATAATGCATAATTGAAGGCACAATAGTAATACGTAATGAACACTATGAAAAAATTCTGCAGAAACTGACTTTTTGAGGCATGAAAAACCCAAAAGAATTACCTTTCAAAATGAAAATCCAACTGTAGAAGCTTAATACATACATTTAAATTACAGAGAAATTCATTCGTCCTTACAGCAAATAACGAAAGGACAACAAAATACTCTGTACATATACGTCTATAAATCTTCTACGAAGCCGTTTTGAAGGCCCGGGTTCTCCCGGTTCAGAATCTATGTTTTCCCAGTTCAGAATCTGTAGGGAGTAGAAAGAAACTGTGGTCCTTTAATTGTTCATCTCCTTGTTGCGGTGGTTCCAAAAGCTCCTGGAACAAATCATCTTCTTCGGCAATCTCACCCAAAAATGAAATTTCTGCAACATTTTAAGAATTTTTGCCACTGCAGTGTTTGCACGTGCTCGAGCATTTTAAACCTGCCTTGCGACAAGAACAAGCTCTAGTACAATTTTTCTTGCAGGTACAACATACAATCTTCAAAAGATTCTGAGTAACTGAATCTCTTTTCGTGTCAACAGGCGTTAGACCTTACGTTCTGCTTTCCCAACCCCATTTCTCTGGATCAATTACGTTGCCCAAACAACTTTGAATTTGGTGGTAGCACCGATATGAGTGATAACGTCCAGCATCCCCGCACGTTGGAGGTAGCTCTGCAAGATTTATTTTAGCCCTGTATACTTGTTTTATAAAAAGATTAAATCGCAAAGTATCCAAAGATAGGTTCAAATACTTTACGTCACCTGTGTATAATATTTTCAAAATGTTTTCTCCAGTTGCAGCTATGGCATCATGATGACTGATTGCGTCTATTAATACTTCAATAGCTTCCTTAATTTCAGGAGTTTTTTTTTTTGGTTATGTAGTACAATTTAATTTTGCCTTGGCCAAAAATTGCAGAAGTCGTATCACACCCAATAAACACATGGATGAAAAGAATATTGCTGGGGTCAAACTTAAATGATTTAGTGGGGGGAAAAACAAATCACAAGCATTCCCTCTTCCAGGTTTTAAACAGAACAAGTTACTGAAAGGCTGTCCTAAAGCTGTCATCAGCACCAACAGATCTATATCCTCTCG
The DNA here is from genome assembly GCF_026930045.1 of Uloborus diversus. Lineage (NCBI taxonomy): Eukaryota > Metazoa > Arthropoda > Arachnida > Araneae > Uloboridae > Uloborus > Uloborus diversus. Next base: position 140,615,506 of record NC_072731.1, read on the forward strand.
CCCACTATAACAACCTTTTCAATTTCCTTCGCCTTTGAAAGAGCAGTAAGTCGGCATCTTCTAGAGGCTGCCTGACTTTAATGCCACACTCTTCGAAATATGTCTCAAGAAGTTGAATAAGACGATTCTTGTTGTTAGAATTTGCCAGAAATCTTTCAAGAGAATAGATTGATTGCTCATTAATTTAGCATTTATGACAGGCAGTGTGAATTGTCACTTCTTTTAGGTCCTTCAAAAAACGCTGATGTTCTTCATTTTGACGTTTTGCGCTGCATCTTTGAAGATTTTCTAACCCCTTCTCCTTCACTCTTTATTTCGCATTCATTCAAACTGATTTCGCAAAGAAAATAGATAAATAAATAAATAAAAATAAAATAAAATTAAATTAAATTTTAAAAAAAACTTGGTCAGGCATAATCATTTCTAGGGGAAAAAATTGTAATACAGATCACACAGATTGATAAAAGATACTCTCGCTCGAACTCTGAAATGACCAACATGACTAGCTATTAAGTCGATACATCGCATTTGGAGCGAAAAAGAAAGGGGGGGGGGATAGGGTTAGGGTGTTTTTTTTAATTAAAGGGAACAGAGGCATTCACCCTCTGCTGCGAAAGACAAATGATTTCCAAGGCTGCCGGCGTTTCTACTTTTTTCCTTCATTATCTGATGCGCTTTCACGCACTTCGCTGATGGGTTCAGAAAAAGTGTGACTTTCAAGTAGCTGTAACTCGCTTGCTTTTCATGCTACAAAAATATTGTAATGACAAAATTGAAGGAAATTTAATCCTCTTTAACATTTGTATTGGAAGTTTTTTTGTAATTTTAACCATTTTTGAGATATTTTGAAAATACTACAAAAAGTCACATTTTGGGGGGTTTTCGGCCCCCAAAACTTCTCCCGAGGTCTTTCGTGTTGGATAACTTGGTTTTTTCATATTGGCACTAGTATATATAAATTTTAAAAAAAATCTTTGACCCCATTTTTTATAAGCCAAGCCCGTTTTTTTCTACCTATTGACTGGACTAAAGGTCTTTATGCTTAAACGCTTCATATATACTCAAGAACAAACATTTGCTCAAATTGAATTTTTTAGATGGCAGTTCATTTTTACTTTCCCACATTACCAGCAAAAGTATATAAATATTAATTTATTGTTTACTAGCCGCCTTCGGCGACCAGCTGGTCTGCCTTTTTACGCCAGGGTTGCCGCCTTCGGCGGCTGCTTAGACAATTTAGCGACGGTATTAATCAATGTTTTTCTCTATATATCAATATTATCATCTGCCTTTTTTCGCCAATGTTGCCGCCCTCGGCGACTGCTGAAATAAGTTTCGTGGTGGTATCAATCAATCTATATCTATATCATTCTTAATTTAAATAAAATATTTTATAGATCTATCTAGGAGAGAATCTATCTAGATTTCTAGGGGGAGGGGAGACACAAACGGCTTGCTCTTTATGCAAATTTTGTCGTAAAATAACAAAAAACACTTCCACTTTTACTTGAAAGCATTGTTTTTTCAAAGTCATGGTGTGTGTGGGGAGTGGGGGGGGGGGAGTTGCATTGTCACCCCGTTGAAGTTAATTAAATGACGGACATGTCTCTTTCTTGCTGTCCATCTACTATCTATCTATACGATGTATGCGTATCTACCTCTAACAGTAATTAACAATCTTTTTTTATTTTCAGCCGCCTACGGCGGCCGTTTGGCTTACTTGTCATTCACCATTTTACGGCAAGAAGTCGTAAAATAACAAAAATCGCGTCCATTTTTATGTGAAAGCATTATGTTTTCAAATCGTAGCGGCGCCCCCCCCCCAACCCCCCGTTGTTGTTCTTTAAATAACGGGTCTGTTTTTCTCTCACTGTACATCGACCTGTAGATTTATCGACCAGCTGGTCCGCCTTTTTACGCCACGGCTGCTTAAACAATTTAGCGACGACATTAATCAATTTTTTTCTCTATAAATCAGTATTATCATTCGTTTTTTTATGCCAATGTTGCCGCCTTCGACGGCTGCTTAAATAAATTTCGTGGCGGTGTTAATCAATCTATATCTATCTATATCATTAAAAATTTGAATAAAATATTTTCTAGATCTGTCTCCAGTTTTGTCGTTTGGGATATTTTTAAAGGAGGGAGAGGGGAGGCACAAACAACGTACTCTTCATGCAAATTTTGTCGAAAAATAACAAAAAGCACTTCCACTTTTATGTGAAAGTATTGTTTTTTCAAAGTCATGGTGTATGTGGGGGAGGGAGGGGGGCATTGACATCCAATGTGCAAGCAGCCACCTACGGCGGCTGTTTGGATAACTTGTCATTTACCTTTTTACTTCAAGTTTGCCGCCTTCGGCGGTTGTTTAAATAAATTTGACAGCAGTATTAATCAATCCATCTCTATCTTTTTTTTGTGCCATTCACATTTTTACGCCAAGATTGCCGCCTTCGGCGGCTATCTACCTTTATAATCTATCTCTACATTTTCTTATCCATCTCTATTTATTTTGACCTCCTCACCCATTTCCTAATAAAAACAAAGAACACTCAAAAAAACCGCTTTTTTATTTAAGTAGAGCAAAAAAAAAAAGCTCAAATTCCCCTTAGTGTGCAAAAAGTAGCGTTTGACAAAGATAAAAAAAATCTCGCTGTTTTTATTGAATTAATGCGCACAACTATGAAATGTAACGTAATATAGATACAGCGAAAGGTCCAGCTTGGGGGGGGGGGATGGAAAAAGAAATAAATGCGATCCCTAAATAAAACAAAAAAAAAGGAAAGAAAAAAAGCAAGCGCTGCCGAAAAAACACGTGGTCATCACGTCAGAAAATGTAGAAGTAAGCTATATAGTAAAAAAAAAAGATTAACATTGCTTGCGATTAAGATTCCATCGTAAATATGGAATCGAAACCCAAGTAGTGACGTCACAGGCATAAAAGATTGAAGAACGCTTTTTTCGACTGATGCGTGAAAGGACATGATGTGTTCAGCATTAAAAAAATTGTAAAAAAAAAAACTATTGCGTATTTTTAAGAACTTTTTTCTTCTGAAGAGGGCGAAATGTTTTTACTATTACCAACTTAAATTTCAGAAATGAGGCTTTGATACTTCTCGCAGGATGATATTAGAAAAAAATAAAACCCAGAAAAACATGCAAATTAAAGGTTTTTTCAAAAATTCATAAAAAATACAAAAATTGCTCTATCTTCAAAATTTTTTTGTTCATCATATTTAAAATTAAATTTTCGACACTATAGCACCAAAAATATTTGTCTGGCGCGATTGGTTCGGGGTCTGTGAGGTTAAAAATACTAAAAAGTGCTAAAAATCACATAAAACGTTAAATAACTTTTTCTAATTAAAATACTAAAAATCGAAGCCCGAGGTGCACAACTTCAGCAAAAACTACACCTGTATACCAAATTTCATCTTTCTAGGCCTTTCCGTTTTCCCGGGATGCGCGCCACACACACACACACACAAACATCTTATTTTATTATATGTATAGATATGCACTTGAAGTTTCAAAATAACTCTTGCATTTTTATTCATTTTACACACTCTTTAAATTTTCAACAGGAAATAATGATTGAAGCAAGATTAATTTTTACATTTTCCTTCTCTCCACTTTTACAAATATGCATACAATGTAGCGACAAGCCTACTTTGCCAATACATTTTTTTTTCAGACCCACCTTTAAGCGTAACACTTTAAATTGCCTGATTTTTTTCAGTTAAAAAAATTAGGTTCTGAAAAATGTGGCTTCTAGTGATAGAAAAAGTGTCTGCTGGCCACTGGCTACTAACCATTTGAATTTTCAGATTGAGTAATACAATAAAGATTTACTTCCCTGTTTTTTGTAAGTCAGTGTGGTTTTTGCTGTTTTTGGGATAATTTACACTAAGCACATACCCTTATGCTTCCCCCCACCCCGCCCTATAAAATTACAAAATTACGGGTCTGAAGACAAACCCTATACTAACAGAATCAAAACAAGGACAAAAGGTTGTACTGACTTTAAAAAGGTTAAATTAGTGAAATTTAGAAGTGTCTTAGCTACTTAGCATGATTAAAATTAATTCATTATTCAAACTCAATTAATTCATTTCTGAAGTTCAAAAAGAGAGAAATTATTGGTCAATCATTTTTTTGAAAAGAAAAAAAAACATCAATAATGTTTTGGAAAAAAAAAATTAGGAAAAACACATTACAAAACTGCGATTTTTTTGTCTTTGATAATTAGAATTCTGCTTACAAAACTCTGGGAACAGCTACCAACAATACTGTCCCAACAAAGATTTGATGTTCTGGCTTCTAACAAAATAGCGGGAAGTCAGCATGTGCGGGACGGGGAAGTGAATGCGGGATACTTTTGAAGTAAGGGCAGACAACACCAACCCCGCCAACCCCTAGGCAGAGGCAAAGAGCCTTAATGACGGCTATCAATCACTTGTGCGGTTTAGTACTTTCTCCTAAATTCTGTCTCTGATTAGATGCTCGTCTATCAATCAAGTCTACTTAGCACATGCCGTGTTGCTATTCCGGAAATTGATTTCCATTGAAATGATGGTCGAGTTTCAAAATAGATCTCAGTACCGCGGCACCTTAAAGGATCCATTTTTGGAATAAAATGAATGAAATAAAATGAAAATTAAAAACATAACATCTAGCAATTTAGCTTTTTAAAAATATACAACTTAGCTAGAATTGATCCATTTTTTAAAGACATATGCTGAAAATGTACGATTGCTACGAAATTTTTTTTGGAAAATTAGCATACATTCAGGCTGCCAAGCAAGTTCATGCGAAGTTGATAAGGGTTCCTTAAACACCAGACATTACAGACAAAACTAATCTAGCTCATGTACATTAGTTTCATAAAGAACCTGATTTTTTAATGAACCGCATTTTTCCAAATGCGGAACAATACGTAAAATGCATTTAATATGTAAAAAATAAATCTCGACTTTCAGAACGATTCACAGCGCATCTAATGACAAAATAACAGATACTTTACCATACATTTCTATGCAAAAATTGAGTTTTCTATAAAATGTTTAATTATACCTGCATTTCTCTCCGGCATTTTGATCAATTTGTATGGCAAGCAAGTCTCACGGGAACATAAAAATTTATTCTGTAAATTTATGCGCAAAACTTCAGACTTCCCTTCTACAGCGAACGTCGTAACAAAACAGAAGACACAGAGACAGCTGTAGTAGAAGTGTACAGTAGACACAACTCAAATTTGTAAACAAATAAAAAAAAGAGAAATTCATTAAAGACATATTGAAATTGAAGTTATAAATGCTGTTTTAGAGCTAAAAAAAGCACAATAGTCATATTGAGCTTTTTTTGTATTTACTTTTATTTTTTCTAGGAAGTGAGCCACTGTTGTCATTTAATAAGTTTTTATTTTCTCCACGATCGTGTATTTTGGCAACAAAATAAAATTTTACTACTTTACCGCAGATTTTAGTTTAAACTTTCTTATTCTTGATTGTGAGTATTAATTATATAATTTTTTTTTTACTCGCAATTTTCTACACTTATTTTAGGAGTGGAACCTCCTACATTTACCTGAATCGTTCCAAAATAAGTTCTCAATTTGCAGAATTTTTGACACTCTGTGATATTTGAATCCTATCCAACAATGTCATGTTAACTTGAAGGCGTATAAACGTCAAATTTTTTGGGATAGAGAAATGATTCAGAAATTTCAAAACTTTTGTCATGAAGAGTCAACGTTCCGTTTTTATTTTTGTGCCCCAGATACCTCTCAAGAGTTATTTTAGTATGATCCCAATAAACATTTTGAAAATTCGTCAATGAATTGTTAAATTGCACAACTCTTCATTGAATATTATACAAGTGTCCTAAATAAGAACAATGTAATACTAATATTTTTTTTAATTAAGTTTCAAAAAACTTTGTTTTTCCCCCTTTCTAAATGGTTTTTGATTCTATAACAGATAAGTTGTCTTAGATCTGGATTTTTCCTTTTCCTACTACTTTTTTCTGTTACTGAGCGCTTGATTGTGGAAATTATTTTTATTGACACTATCCTCAAGCATAAATTTAATTACAAGCTGCAGCTATAGCTGGTTAAAATTTCCCAGACCTTGTGGTAAATGCTTGGAAATGCATAGCTTCATAATCCTTTTACAATCCTTGGTTTTCTTCTCAAAAACCTTTTGTGTTTCCCCCTAGGTATTTTCAGGATGGCATTACAATATTCCATTTTTTTAAAACATCCCCTGCCGTTTATTGTATTACTTAATGCACTCCAGTCTCTCTTTTGAAGTTTAAACAATACTTAATCACAGAAGCAAAGTCTTTCCTGAAATAATGTTGTAAGATTCCGGGCTGTTGTGCCTTGGTCTGAGTGTTGTTCCTCCAAAAGTTTCGGCTGCATCTGCAGCGGCCATCTTCAGTGTTAGCGTGGTCGAAGCTTCTGGGGAAGCTACTTCCTAGCAATTGATGCACATATCGAAATGTTGTCACTATTAATGTGCGAAGAGCTAGCTCTCCCTTCGTTCTTGGCCAGGATTGTCTGATGAACGTTCGTCCTTGTTTCTGGTTGGCTGAAACTTGAGTTCTCTTCATTCTGGTTGGGGATTGGCTGCTAGGCGTCCGTCACTGTTTCTGGTGGGCTAGAAATATCTCTCAGGATAATCCATCTAAGTGTAGCGTGCCAGAGCTTGTCGATCTTAATTCCTTCTTGCTTTTTGTTTAAATTGTTGTGATGTTTGAAAATTTTGATCACTTCTCTGTTGAATCTGGCATAATAGTGGGAAGTCCTTGAAAGTACTTTGGTTTCTTTGAATTTAATGTCATGGGTGCCATCACTAAAAGTGTGTTCTGCGACTGCTGATTTCTCAGTGTGGCCCAGATGGCAATTTCGTTGGTGTTATTTTATTCTTGTTTTTACGCTTCTTTTCATTGTTCCAATTTAGGCCAATCCGCAGGAACAAGAGATCTTGTAAACTCCTTCGGTGGACAAAGGGTATCTTTTACTGATCGTAGAGGTCGCTGATTCGATGGGTAGGCTTGAAAACAGTCTTGATGTTGTGTTTGAGCAGCAGTCTTTCAATTCTGTTGGTGACGTTCTCAACATAGGGGAGATAGGCTGTAGATTTGACTGGTTCTTCTTCAGGTGGTTATCTTTCCACTTTGGAGTGGAAAGCTCTTTTAATTTCTTGCTTCAAAAAGCCGTTGACTTTTCACGAACAATAGCATTCGAAACAGTAGCAAAATATAAAATTTCAATTCAGTTAAGTAAGCAAATCAAAATGCTTACCTTCTTTATTAGCCCGGTCAAAATAGACATTCGAGTTCGTAAAAATTCCCATAAAGCTGAAAATTGGTACAGACCTTAAGAACATCATTATAAGTGAAATGTCAAAAGTTCTCATGGATCCCAGTCGGGCTTAAAATTTTATTCAAGGTTAAAGGTCAAAATTGAAATTAAAAAAAAAAAAAAAAATGAAAACATTCGTACAGTGCTGACAATTGGTACAGACTTTAAATCCATTATTGTGAATGATATATAAAAAATTCCGATCGATTCCACTTGAAGTAAAAATTTTATGGAAGGTCAAAATAAACAAAAAAAAAATTAAACAATCGGAAAAATTCACATAGAGCTGAAAATTGGCAGAGACACAAAATACACAATTATAAATGAATATAAAAAATCCCCATTGATCTCACTTAGTGTAAACATTTTATGTACGGTCAAAGGTCAAAAAATCTTTTTTTTTTATTTCGCAAATATTTCAAAAACGTAACTGTTATTATAAAAAGCGCATATTAATTTGTAAATTATGCAATATGTTCAAAAGAAGTATTTATATGAAGTTCAACTCTTTCTGGTTCAAATTATGTGAAAATGGTGAAACAAATACAAAATTTTCCCTTATTTAACGGATATAAGACGCCTCTCAGTATCTATTATCCCTAATCAGATCCTTCAGGTGCAGCAGCAACAATTTCTCTAGCCTTTGCATACAAAGGTTGATCAAAAGTAACAAGTAATGCTTTGTATTCTCCAAAGTACAAAGTAAAGTAGTGTATATAGTATTGTAGTCATTTGCAGGTTAGTGAATAAATGGTAAGAACAAAATTCTAGACATTGAAAAATTCATATTCTTTGTTAAACCTTCAATATAACCATTCCAACCTGGTAGTGATAAATTATACCATTTCCCATACAACCATAACAAATCTATTTTCCGGAGTAAGAAAGAAGTATCACTTTCATAAGCAAAATTCTGAGCAGTTATTTTACTATATCCTATTACACCATTATTGTGGTACTCTTGTGTTGGCACATGAGCTTTTTCTGCAAAATCTTTTGCTGAAATAATTTGTTTCATTCGCGATAAAGGATTTTCTGCTGAAACTGAACTTCTAGGAGTAATAATTTGGATTATGTACATTATGTGTAGAGTGTTATGGCCATCTAAAGTGTGTACGTTAATATCAGCATTGTCTGCTGCGTATTGAATAAATGTCTCAGTTTCTGGTGGTAAAATATGTGGCTGACGGTTAAAAACTAGCCACCTTATACGCCATAGTATCATTATACGAAGCACTTTAACCAAAAGACGAGAAAATTTGTATCAAACGTTTAGATCCAAATCGTCAATGAAAAAAACTGAGAGACCCAATTGCAATCTCGAGATGAAAGATCTAGGATGAACAGCAACCATAATACAGTAGCTGACACTAGTACATATTAATTTCAAATGTTCCAATTTAGATCGTTTTCTTTTTAAGATAATGTGCTCCAAAAAATAAGTCAATGACTCCTGAATGTCACTATTAATATTTTCAAACATTTGACTTGGCGGGGGATGTCGCACACGACAGATTGAATATCTTCTTGAATAATTTCTGCTGCAGTCTTTAGTATCCTAAATCTTTCCTCTTTTGCTGTTTTTTTTTCGTACCAAGCTTTGTTCAGTATATCGTGCTGAGTGTCTATTTAACAAATCACTGCTAAACTTCCACGTTTCTCGGTTATAATCGTTCTATTGCCATACTTTAACTTTAATCTGTTTTTGATTGTTTTATCATCTGGAATTTCAGTTTTACAAATATTTTTTAGTTCTTGCAGTAAAAACTTGACAATCATCATAATTTTCAATGTAATCAAATATTTCTGTCATCGCCATAGTAACAGCGGGATTTTCAGGACGACCTGCTTTAAGATCTACAGAAGATCTATTAGGCACACCTCGAATTCTTTAGTTAGCCACGCCCCCTCAATAGCTCATGGAAAAATGTATATTCATTTTCTCAAATAAACTTGTTACATTCGAAAATCATGAAAAACTGTTTAATTTCTCTTCTTTGGTGTTTTAGTTGACAATTTTTTTGTAAGAAAATGTGAACATGCGTAGAAAAGATCAGTAGATCAAAGTGTGCTTCCCAGGCTCAATGCGCCCGATCGTGTTCTACAACATATTGCGCCCGACGGAGTGTTAAAAATGAAGTGTAGCAACTACAGGGTCGTTGAGGTAAATCCGGAATTTGTTTATTTACTGCCCTCTAGCGGTTGTTGAGTGCATATTTGCGAGTAGATTATCTAATGTGTAGTTCATATCGTCACGAGACGCGCACATATAGACACGTTACAACAAGCAACAACATGAGCCGGGAACAAGACAGAAGAGCAGCGATCCTTGAGTCCCTTCGTGCCGGTAAATCACCAAAGGAGGTTATTGAGTGGTTATCTTCAGGTGTTATCTTCAGGTCAGTTGAGTGGATGCTTCAGAAGTGCCCCTGTCATGCACACCAAATTTCCAGCAGCGGTCATAGTCCTTGGGGTTATCAGCAGCGAAGGGGATGTTATGCCACCTCATTTCTTTGAAGAAGGTCTCAGAATCAATGCCGATGGATACATTCACGTATTGGAAACGGTAGTCAAGCCCTGGATGGACATGATGGCCGCCGGAAGAAATTATGTCATCCAGCAGGACTCGGCGCCAGCCCACAAGTCGAGAAAAGCCCAAAGGTGGCTTCACAGTAATGTGCCCTACCACTGGACACCCGACTTGTGGCCAACTTGTGTTACTACTTTTGGGGGTGTAGTTGAGGAAAAGGTTAATGCAAAATTTCATAATACCAAGGATGCGTTGAGAGCCACCATTACTGAGGTGGTGCCCAACGTGGACAGGAAGGAGGTGAAACATGCATGCGGTCGGTTCCGGTCACGTCTTGAGCGAGTGGTGGCAGCTAATGGCGGCTATATAGAATAATTTCTTTTTATAACATATTTTCTATAATATTGCAAAGTTGTGTACAAAATAAATCCTTTTTTGTTTGCGTTATAAGAGTTTTAATACTTGTGTCCCATTTTCCGGATTTACCTCTACGACCCTGTAGAATGGTACTTTGCTTCAGCAGCAACTAAATCGTACTAATATTGTATGCGTGCAATAACAGTTTTTGTTGTCATCTGAACGATTATGTGCAATCTTTAGAATATTATCTTTAAAGGAAAGAGTATCAACTTGACAAATTCTACGTCGTATATTCTGCTGTTTTTTCTTTGCAGTCTCTTCATTTGCTTCATCACCACAAAATAAGCAACAGTTTTTAAAACAAAATGTTGTCTCACCTGATCCGACTCTAGTACATGGTGGACTACTCAGAGATGTACTGGCCTCTGTCTCTCGTTGTCTTTTAGCTTCCGCAATGCTGCACTTTCGGGTGTACATTTTGCGACACTGTACATGAACTGCCACCGACTGTTTGTCTTTCAAGTATTCAACAAACCCATTGTTCCTTGCACTACTGAATCAATTAAAGATTTTAGTCCGCTTTCAACAGTAACAATTTCGCCTTCAGTCGAAGATTTACTGCAAATGAAGCAATCTTGCGACATCTTTAAAGAATTATTTGTTAAGGGTACGTATTCATATCAAAAATAGTATCAATAAACCTGACTTTTCACAACAAAGAATTACTCCCTCTTAATAGGAACACTTGTGCGACTGACTTTGCTCATACAAAGGAATCTAAGCGCGTCCACTCTCCCCTGAATGTAATTTGATCTTTTCAGTTTGAAGGGGGTGTGTGAATCGTAAGAGGGGATATGCATAGCGGTCGAGTGTAGTTTCTCGATGTCACTCGAAAGAAAGAAGTTTCAGTACTTTTCCCAAGTTTCAAAAACTATGATACCTTATGAATGTTATAATTTATTGGGGGGGGGGGGGACACAAATATTGGGCTTTTTTAACACCTAGGGCAGATCAGCTTCTGGTTTTGGAAGTACTCGTTAACTCGTTATCAGAAAGGGATCAAAGTAATTTTCGGGCACAAATAGGGGGTTCAAGGTCAACAAAATATGTCATCAAAAATGCAGCTTTGATTTTCTCGCTTACGGGGGGGGGGGAGGAGGGTAAGACCACCAAGGCACAGCCTCTAAATCTCCGCTTGTATGTACATAAATGCATAGTTTTCAAACTTTGTATCCTCTATTTTTAAGACACTAACCGTTTAAGAGATATTTGTGAAAAATTGATTTTTCTGAGCTTTGATCTTGAAATAAAACGTTTAGTTTCCACTGGGATTCGTTGAGAACCGTTTGAAATTTCGTTTATAATGATATCTCTAATTATTTCTATGGTAATTTCATAGTCAAAGTGCAATATTTGGACAAAAATTGGGATTTTATGGTGAATTTTTAGAAATTTGAGTCCCTGAACTGCAGTTTTAGACTTTATTTTACAGGGGTCTGGCCAGAGGATATTTGGGTCCGTTAACGGGCCCTTCACAAAAATCCGATCAACCAAAACAGACCTTTCACAAAATCCTGATCAAACAAAACGGACCCTTCACAAAATTCTGATAAACAAGATGGGATCTGTCACAAATTGGTTATTGAAAGAGCAAATCTTAAAGCAAAATAACGCATATTTCTAATATTTCTGTGTATAAACCGATAATTTTTGGAACCTTTTAAGTCAAATTAGAGGGATCAGCTTATACAAAATCAGCTAATTTTGAAAAGAAAAAAAAATTTGGCACTTTTGCGATGCTCCTGCAAGTGATAAATAATTGCTTCTACCAAATAAATATAATGGTTGTTTGTTTTATCACAGCTAATTAGCAGCGGTGTTGTTGTAAACTTTTCTGAAAAGGCATTGGTAAGCACTTTTCTCCTCTCATGATTTAATAAACAATAATAATATATATCTGCGAAATGAACTTAGAACTGCAAAGGGATAGTGAGGGTGAGGAAAAAATATGATCGCTTCAGATAGGGTTACTAGGGTTACGGACTTCAAAATTATCACCACTTAGCGTTTGGCGTTGAACCTTTATAATTACTTGATTAGAAAATATTCTCATCATTTTGCCAGCTTGTCAATATTTGCGTTTTTACGGTGAGGTGCGATGTTTAATTGTTATTTTGGAAGAAAATTATATGAGTTTTGATTTTTCTTTGCTAACGAAGGATGATTAACTCTCTTTTAATTACCTTTTTTTTTCTTTAGATGTCTACATTTTGAAAAATGCAATCTTTTAACATCCGATAAGAGAATAATATTTCGTTCTTTTTTCAAGCTAACTTTGCTTTATTAGGATGCAAATAAATGAAAAGTCTCTTTATTTCTGTTAGAACTCTCATTTCAAGTTTTTAAAGCAAAATTCCATTTTCTGTTATGAGTCAAAAATTAAAATGCTGAATAGATGGTTTTCTTTTTTTTTTTTTTGCATCAACTGTGTCCACAGATATTAATGAAATGTTTATCATAGGACTCTTAAATGCAATTTTAAGATAATTTTATCAAAAATATTTCTTTTACAAGCTGTTTTTATATTTTGATGCCTTCACTTAGAGAATTGAGATCTCTTTGCATCTGCTATGGGAATCCAATTTTTCGAATTTCTGATTATTATTACGCTTTGTTAAGAAGTAAACAATTAAAATATCTTTTTATTTTTGTTAAAATCACGGAATTTATAAGTTTTAAACGAAATTCTGTGCTTTTTAAGAGTGTCTTGGGTTCAAAAAGTTGAATGCTGAACCCTATTCTGAATTTTATATATTTATATTTTTGTTACAATTATTTTAAATACTGTACAGACATATTTCTAGTACAATTTAACATAATGTAGAATGGTAGATAAATATTGATACTTGAAAGAGCGATGCCCCTCCCCCCCCCCACCCCCCCCTCCCCAAGCCAAATATCAGAAAAACACTCCAGAATGATTTTCTCGACAAAGAAGAGGAAAACACTCAACTTTAAGTTTAATTGATGCAGTTTGTGCCATCTCTAAATTCTTTAATTTCGTTTTAATGAAATGTTTTTTTTTTGCGAAATTTTTTTGATTTTTCACAAAATTAATTCATTTTTCATAAAATTATTTAATTTTTCACAAAAAACGGACCTTGTGAAAAATCCTGGACAGACCCCTGTTTTATTGCTTTAGGGAGAGGGGGTATGACCCTTTGACCCATCCACTGAATCCCTTCCTGTTTGTGCATAATTATCTAATTTTCTATCTTTGTATCCCCTATTTTTACAATAACACTTACTGTTTAAGAGGTATTTGCGAAAAATCGGTTTTTGATCTTTGACCTTGAATAATTTTTTTAGCTCCACTAGGATCGATGAGGACTTCTACACTTCACTTTAGTGTTGTCCTTAACTATATTTGGGTTAATTTCATAGTCAAAGTACCAAATTTTGGTGCAAAAAGGGGTCTAAGGGGATTTTTTTTTTTTTAATATGTCTCCAATGCCATTTTAAGCTATATTTAGTAGCTTTAGGGTGGAGGGTATGACCCCCATGACCCATCCTCGGAATCCCTACTTGTTTGTACACAATTGCATACCTTTCAAACTTTGTAACCTCCATTTTTTTCGGTAACAATTATCGTTTAAGAGATAGATATGAAAAATTGATTTTTTGACCTTGAATAAAATTTTTAGCTCCACCTGGATTGATGAGGACTTTTGACATTTCATGTATAATGGTGTTCTTAAGGTCTGTACCAATTTTCAGCTTTCAGGGGTCTGTCCAGGATTTTTCACAGGGTCCGTTTTTGTGAAAAACCCAATAATTTTGTGAAAAATCAAAAAAATTCGCAAAAAAAAAATTTTTGTTTTGTTAAAACGAAATTTTAGAATTTAGAGATGGCACAAACTGCATCAATTAAACTTAAAGTTGAGTGTTTTCCTCTTCTATGACGAGAAAATCATTCTGGATTTTTTTTTTTGATATTTGGCAAGGGGGGGGGGGGGGCGTCGCTCTTTCAATTTCAAGTATCAATATTTATCTAAAATTCTGCATTATGTTAAATTATACTAGATATATTTCTGTACAGTATTTAAAATAATTGTAACAAAAATATAAATAAATAAAACAAAATTCAGAATACGGTTAAGCATTCAACTTTTTGACCCAAGACACTCTTAAAAAGCTCAGAATTTCGTTTAAAACTTATAAATTCCGTGATTTTAACAAAAATAAAAAGATATTTCAATTGTTTACCTCTTAACAAAGTGTAATAATCATCAAAAATTCGAAAAATCGGATTCCCATAGCGGATGCAAAGAGATCGCAATTCTTAGAGTGAAGGCATCAAAAGTATAAAAACGGCTAGTAACAGAAATATTTTTGATAAAATTATTTTAAAATTGCATTTTAGAGTCCTATGATAACATATCATTAATATCTGTGAACACAGTTGACCCCCCCCCCCCAAAAAAAAATAATAATAAAATAAAATAAACCATCTATTCAGCATTTTAATTTTTAACTCATAACAGAAAATGGAATTTTGCTTTAAAAACTTGAAATGAGAGTTCTAACAGAAATTAAGAGACTTTTCATTTATTTGAATCTTAATAAAGCGAAGTTAGCTTGAAAAAAGAACAAAATATGATTCTCATATCGGATGTTAAAAGATTGCATTTTTCAAAATGTAGACATCTAAAGAAACAAAAAACCGCAATTAAAAGAGTTTATTTAAAGTTAATCATCCTTGTTAGCATCGAAAAATCAAAACCCATATAATTTTCTCCCAAAATAACAATTAAACATCGCATGCACCGTACCGTAAAAACGCAAATATTGACAAGCCGACAAAAATGATGAGAATATTTTCTAATCAAGTCATTATAAAGGTTCAACGCCAGATGCTAAGTGGTGATAGTTTTGAAGTTGGTAACCCTATCTGAAGCGGTCATATTTTTTCCTCATCCTTACTATCCCTTTGCAGTTCTAAGTTCATTTTGCAGATATATATTATTATTGTTTATTAAATCATGAGCGGTCATATTTTTTCCTCATCCTTACTATCCCTTTGCAGTTCTAAGTTCATTTTGCAGATATATATTATTATTGTTTATTAAATCATGAGCAGAGAAAAGTGCTTACCAATGCCTTTTCAGAAAAGTTTACAACAACACCGCTGCTAATTAGCTGTGATAAAACAAACAACCGTTATATTTATTTGGCAGTAGCAATTATTTATCGCTTGCAGGAGCATCATCGCAAGAGTGCCGGATTTTTTTTTTCTTCAAAATTAGCCAATTTTGTATAAGCTGATCCCTCTAATTTGACTTAAAAAAAGGTTCCAAAAATTATCGGTTTATATACAGAAATATGCGTTATTTTGCTTTAAGATTTGCTCTTTCAATAAATGATTTGTGACAGATCCGATCTTGTTTTTCAGAATTTTGTGAAGGGTCCGTTTTGTTTGATCGAGATTTTGTGAAAGGTCCGTTTTGGTTGATCGGATTTTTGTGAAGGGTCCGTTAACGGACCCAAATATCCTCTGGCCAGACCCCTGGCTTTATGGGAATTTTTCCAAACTTTCGCTTTTTTTTTGGTCTATTTTGACCGGGCTATATCTTTCTTATGCTATACGTCGTGTCGGTTCTTTCCTACGTCAATAGGTGAGTTAATTCTAGACTGAAAACTTAGATTCATAATAAATCAGAGGCCTGGTAAAAGGACTAGACAAAACTTCTATTAACTAAACTATATTGCTGTTTTCAGGCCGAGGAGTCAGTCACCTTTCTGACCTTTAGTCACCTTTTGAAAACTTGGTTACTTTTAGTCACCTTTTGCAACTTTTGTCACCTTTCTCACCTTTCTTGAAATGTGAATTGTAAATTTTTTTTAAAAATAAGTAAATCCTTGAAAAGCATCTGAATGATATCTTTAATAGTGAAATTAATTTAAAAAGTAGCATTAAATATGCCCCCCTCCCCCCCTACACCTTGTTGTTTAAGAAAAATAGCTCTGCTACCGGGAATTTTTCTATCGCTTGCAATTGCACCCAATGAGCAGAACCAGACTTTCTATCCCCCTTCGACCGTCAGACGTGTTTTCCGCAAGTCTTATCTATAGCCATATTGTTTCCTATCGTGTTTCTCTGGAGTCTCTGAATCTCAATCTCATCTCTAGCCGGGCGCGTTACTTGCTTGTTTTACTTTTACTGACCTCAAAAGCCGAGACTAAGCAGCCACGAGCGTGGTTCGATTTGAAAAAGGGGTGATAGGTTAAGGAGGCATCGTGCCTCGATGTCTCCTTTGAGCGCGGAATAGTGAATTATTTTTTTAAACATGTGCCTTTAAAAAAGACTTCAGCTATGCAATGCTGGTCACATAAAGCTGTTGCAAACGTTTTAAAAAGACCTTCTATAAAAGCTGAGCTGCATTTTATCATTTCATCTGCTGATTTGTTTAAGCTGTTCACGAAACGCTTTCATATGCCAAGCTTTCATATTTCACGCTTTCATATTTCAATGCCAAGCTCCTATGATACATAAATTGTACCAAGAAATAGAGACCATTGTTCAGACTTTTATGGCTTATTAGGTTAAAAAAGCCTCTGTTATAAAGAAAGTTGATTTTTAACGTAGTTGATGAAATGTAGACACGGATGAACTGTTTGCAGTTGGTAACAGACTACCTCTTGAAGATCTCGTTGTTACTGGGGAGGTGACAGATGAACTGTCAAAACTGAAAGAAAATGAAAAGATTATATTTTTAAGAGCTGCTCAAAAGCATTATGTGACTGCATGCAAGTATGTAATAGAAAAAAGTTGCATATCAAACGGGTTACTGAAAAGTTATAAATTTTTGGATCCAAAAGAGAGAAGTAAATCTAGAAGCTGTAGGATTTGATAAAGGTTGCCAAAATCATGCCTTTTAATGTTCCACTGGATAGGTTGCAAGATGAATGGAAACTTTTGCAGCTGGAAAAAGATGATGAAACATCCGAAAACAAAACCATTGATAACTACTGACAGCAGCACATTTCAAAAAAGGACTCAAACTTCCAACGATCTAAAGTTTTCTAATGTGATCAAAGCTTCACGTGCATTATCACAGGGTAATGCTGACATTGAAAGACGATTTTCCATTTAAAGCACCATTTTGGTGAAAATAAGACAGCAACGACCGACAGATTTTTAAACAGCATACTTACAGTTAAAGACGCTGTAAAAAGAATATCCTCATTTGCTTTCTGTACCAATTGGTCCAGAAATGATTAAATGTGCACAACAAGCACACACAAATTACACAACATGCATGGAGGAATGTAAAAGGAAAACGGATTTGGAATTGAAACAGAAGCAAAAAGAAGAGCAAAAAAGAAAGGATTATGAAAAAGAAATGATGAAAATGGAAAAAATTAAACATCTATTGAAAGTGAAACTAAAGCTCTGAATGAAAAAAAGAAAGAATCATCTTCAAACCAAAACTGCAAGAGAAGAGCTGTTTGTTGAAACTAAAAAAAAGCTCTGGAAAGAAAGACCTTAAAGCAGCAAAAGTAGCTCAAGCTATGCTCGAGGGAGTTTAAAGTATCCAAGCTGAAGAAAAGGTTAAAGAAAAAGAAATACAAATAATTCAGAAGACAGTAGGAAAAAGAAAATCAAATGTTATCACATCATTTTGCAGTAAAAAGCCAAAAATATAAGGAAGGGATACCAATGCAACATTTTTCAGCCTCATACAAGCTTCAAGCCCCTACATTCCCCCCCCCCCCCCCAAGGAAAAATTTCTGCATCCTGTAAACATTTCAAATATTTTTTTTTAATTGAAAGTTATTCTTACTTGTACTACTTTTGATAAACTATTTTCTTTATTATGTTGCTATAATTTTTAATAACTTGATTTAACACAAAATTTTTACCTCTCATGGACATGTCATAGAATATTTTCAGCACTTGCTAAAAAGAAAAACAAGAAAGGATGCTGATAACTTTTTAACAAGCTAAAAAGAGAGAGAAAAAGAAAAACACTAAAAATGTGATTGAATAACACAAATTATATGGTCAAATGGTCAATAAATGCATCATCTTTCTCTTCACAATTTCAAGCTTTATTATGTTTATTATATATATATATATATATATATATATATATATATATATATATATATATATATATATATATATATATATTTTTAAATTGCATAGAGTTTACACTGAAAGTTTCTTGAAAATGTCTTAAAATTTTTATTTTATTACTTCTAGCCCTGTAATATTCATTTCCAAAATTGTAAAGAAATCTTTACAAAAAGTATATAGGGCTATTATGGTAAAAGTCAGTAAAAAGGGATAATCCTTTTCTGTTTTTTGAATTCTTAACAAATTGCTTTTGATCACCTTTTAGTTACTTTTTTGTCACCTTTTAGTCACCTTTATTTTCAAATTTGTCACCTTTCTCACTTTTTTCAACGGCCATCAGCAGTCCTCGGCCTGTGTTTTACGTTTAAGTACAATATTTAAAATACTAGAAAATTCGACAAAAACATAATCTGGGAGATTCCACCGCACAGCTTGCAGTTCGAAGCATAACTTGAATCTGATAAAAGTTGAATGGAAAAGTTCTCTAAAAGGTCGAACTCAAGTGGATCTATGAGGGAAAAGGGGGAGAGAATATCGAGTGTTCACCACATACTTCCCCTGTTGAGTTTCGCAGGTTAAAACTCAACCCCAGTCGAATGAACAGTTCAAAAGATCCAAACGTCAAGGAGCTCGAACCACTCATAAAGACCTGGTTACCCTGGGAGGATCATGATCATGTTCATTAGGTCCAGGTTGTGTTTCAGGCTCATCAAGATTTGTCTCGGCTGGCTGTTTATTCTCTACACAGTCTCGAAAATGACAGCCAGTTTCCTTGTTCACTTCCAATGGATATAGTCTCTGTATTGGACAAAGTGTTTTCCCATATCTTGTCCATAATTTTGCTAGGCGTAATATACCGTCTTTTCCAGGAAACAACTCTATAATTTTCCCTAATGGCCAGTTTATTCTTTTTTCATTTGTTTCTATCAAAACAATATCCCCGATTGAGAGTTCTGTGTATTTCCTTCTTTTGGTGGCATGATTTCTCAATAGTCCTAAATACTCTGTTCTGAACCATTTTCTTAAATCTTCTCGGACTTTCGTTCGATAAACGTACCTTCTTTGCAAGTATGCAGAATCTAAGTGATCGAGATCTGGGACACTACTTTCTTTCAAGTCTCGAAAAAAAAAACAGGTGTTATTGGTTGTAGTTCAAGATCTTCAGACACATAAGTTAAGGGTCGACAGTTCAAAATGTTTTCACAATTACAAAGAATGGTATAAAGTTCTTCATATTTTAATGATGCACTTCCTACAACTTTTCGGAGAACATTCCTCATCAAGCCTATCACCTTTCCCAAAATCCTCCCCACCAAGGAGAAGCAGGAGGAATAAATTTCTATTTAACTCTATTAACATTATTATCTTTGACAACTTTATCTCAATCAAATTTCTTTAACAGAGAACTTGTACTAATAAAATTACTACCATTGTCAGTACACTCAATTTTCGGTCTTCCTTGGCGCACTATGAATGTATGAAGAACCAATAAAAGTTATCTGTGGATAATTCAGAAACAAGTCCTAGATGAACAGCACGATACACAGAACAGGTGAATAAAGAAATCCACACCTTTGATCCATTTTTCAAAATTAAAAGACCAGCTGAATCAATTCCAGTTACTTCAAAAACTTCAGCCTCCTTGACGCGATCTTCTGGCAAAGGAGCATGTTCATGTTCAGCAGCAAGAGGCTTTGAATCATGCTGTTTACATATTACACAACTTGTAAAATTTTGCGAATAGTTCTACGACTCTTCAAAATCTCAAAATCTTTCACGCAATATTGCCATCAAAGTTTGAATCCCACAACGTAAGGTCTGTTATTGTTTTCCCATAATTAATTTAGAGACAATTTGGGTGTTCAGATGGTACGATCTAGGTGTTCAAAAATCTTCCAAATCTTGTCTAATCAATAGAATACCCGCGATTTAACCCTTAGAATTCCTGAGGAATCTACAAATGGTTTTAAATTTCAAATACGTTCATCTTTTTCTGATTTGAAGTAGGTTTTCTTTACAATTTTCCAAAACAATGATTTCGGCTGTTTTTATTTCTTCGATTTTTCAATCTTTTGATTTTCTTCTTTCATCTTTCATTCTACAATTGTCAACAAATCTTTTCATCCAAGCTGTGACTGATTATTTTCTCAAGATGAGTCTTGCGAAGTGCGAAAGTTCTTCATTTACATTTATTAGAGAGGATACAACTGTCTTACTTCTCTCTGTGTCAATTACATCTTTATTAGGACATATAATATCCTTAGTAGGCCAGTGGTCTTCTCTGAGTTTCAACCATGCTGGACCTTCATGCCATCTGGTTTGTTTAAGAGCTTCTACAAAACAACCTCTTGAAGGAATATCAGCCATATTGAGGCTTCCCGGAACAAAATTCCACTGCTTAGGATCACTAAAACTTCTCATTTCTTTGACTCTGTTCATTACAAATACACTCCAGTTTTCTTCATTTTTAATCCAATAAAGTGTATTCATAGAATCAGTCCAATAAAATGTTGGTATATCTACTAGTTTAAAATTGCTTTCGACTTCATTAATCTTATACCAATGAGGCAAGCTAAAAGTTCTAATCTAACAAATGGAAATGGGTTTTAGAGGAGCAACTCTTGATCGTGCTTGAACCAAATGACAAGTTACTTCAATTTCATTTTCACATCTTAAGTATATATAGGTAGCATAAGCCACTCAAGATGCATCACAAAATATATGGAATGATAATTTCAAACCAGGACTACCATTAAGCATCATGCACCTAGGAATTTTCACTTTAGCCATACGACTAGCATCATTTTTTCCATTTTATAAATTTCTTCGTTATTTCTTCTGGAAGCACTTCATCCCAATTTACTTTTAATTCCTAGCAGTTTTATGAAAGAATCTTTGGAACTAAGGTAACAGGATAAGTAAAATCTATAAGATCATATATTTTATGAGTTTTAGATAGAATTGTTCTTTTAGAAATACACTAATTTTTAGGTTCGCTTAAGATCACATTTTAAGGTGTCATCTTGAAGGTTCCAAACAAGACCAAGAATGTTAACAGTTTTCGCGTCACAAGAATTTTCTTTACCTTCTATATTAGATTTATTAGGAACTGAATATTCAAAGATTGACTCATTAATAACATCATTTTCCCCTTTTGGAACATTATGTGCCCATTCCTGTAACTCAAATTTAGCCCTAGCCAAAATTTCAGTTGAATCAATTTTGAGCTTCTTTAATTCTAGTTCGTCATTTACATTAATTTTTTCATTTTCACTTTAAAATATTTTTCAATCAGTTGTTTATATGCATATTTATGTATGCTATTTTTATATTAAAATATTACTTGAATAGGAAGAATCTATATAATAATTTATTATTTTCAATACTACAGTAAAACCTCGTTAAGTCGTCACTCAAAGGAGCAAAAATTTTTGACCACTTATGCGGAGTGACTACTTATGTGGAATGGGAAATTAAGGAAGAAAAAAAAGAGCCTTACAAATATTAATGAATAGCAGTAAAATTCTGTGAGAAAAACAATAGCTTATGTAATCAATGTCTATAAATTAATGGAAATTTTAAAAAGGGGAAAAAATACTAATGATAGTTACCTTGTTTTATTTTCTCTTACTTATACATTACTTAATAACAACAACTTATTTTAATGTAGTTACGGTACATTAATACAATCTTTCAATGTTGACTGATGAAGTTGTTGCTTTCGGAAAAGAACTATCTCTTGTAACATACATCAAGCTTTAAATTCTGTGTTGTAGTTCCTTGAACGGATGTTAAATACTGACTAACTTTCTTTAGGTATTAGATTTTGTCTGTTTTGCTGGAAAGAGTTTGATTCTTATTCTCGGCACTCGGCAGAGTCACAGCAAGAAGTATGCTTTGAATGACCAGAACCGAGGATCAAGATTTCAAGGAAAAATGACTATCATTGCCTCTCAACTAAGTCCGACACTATTTTCTAAGATCCGATAAGGAAAAGGAATTTTAGAAAACACTTTTTTGAGTGACTAGTTAACCGAATAAAATTTGGTGACCACTAAAGGAGGATCATTTTACATTACTGTTAATGAGACCTTGTCGGGACCAAAGAAAAACGACCACTTAAACGGAGTGACCACTTAACCGGTCGACTACTTATTGAGGTTTCACTGTATATTTATATACTCTATGTTTATCATTTTCAAACTTCAATCTTTTAACTAAAAACTTTCAGTTTACCGAAAAAGTGGACGAAATGGACAAAATGACATTTTGTCCGGGACGTTTTTTTCCTGAGTAGACAAAATTGGACAACCCTGATATTAAGGGATGCTGAGATCCTTTACACTAGAGATGTGTTGAAGACCCATGTCTGGGGAATTCCAAGGGAAACAAAGTATTCATTACTTTTTTACCAAGCTTCTTTAACCGATCTTTTACATAATCAAATTTTGTTTTTCTTTTGAAGTTCGAAATATGCAGCAGTATTGCAATATTATTAATCTCCATTTGAGTTAGGTTTTTTTTCTTATAGATATTACTACGTATCATTTTAGCAATTAAATAGTCAATTGATATTGATTTGAGGGTTTATCCTTCCACATTTTGACCTTTTCTATGCATTTTTCAAAAAAGAAAAAAAGCTTATCTATCTGTTAATTGTTTGTAAAAATGTTTCCAGCTGTTTGAATTTGTGAGATTGTCGGTACTTTTCCCGAAGGAGTCTTCTTTTAAGAATGAATCCTTTCTAGGTTTTTCTGGGGTGGAAAAAATTGGACAACCCTGGTTTTAAAGGATTACGTGTAAAATGTTTGCGTTATGGCTGATTTTTACCCTTTGGTCCCGATTTATGGGATTAAAATCCGCTTGCATGAAATTCCCTCTGCTATTTGTTAACAATGAAGTTCTATCGCTTGGACATTACTAATTTTGTATTTACCATTATTTTCAACATTTATTATATTCTATATTATATACAGAGTTCGTATGCTCCGGGAAAACCTGGAATTGTCAGGGAAAATGAGACGGGTCAAAATGTCGGAAAAGTCGAGGAATTTTCCAAATTTGCCCCCCCCCCCCCCAAAAAAAAGAAAAAAAAAATTCCCAGGGAATTTTGTTCTATGAGATGTAATCTTCATTTTTATCGATGTTTCCTTAAAAAAATGTAAAAATTTTGAGGCAAAATGACGCTAGCAATAAAAAAAAAGTGGCAACCATAGAAAACTTCTGCAGCCGCCGTTTTTGACTCTCAGTAGTTCCCAAGAAAAAAATTCCTCGGGTGAACAAGAATTATACACACACTCGTCAGGGAAGATTGCAATTTACTGCTTTAGAAGCACAAGCCTGAAGATGGGAGGGTTGATCGGAGAAAAATCATTTTTTTGATTAGAGAGTCTTTTTAGCTATGTGTGTAACGTAGTCGCCATCTTTGGTCATTCTCAAGATAGAAGTAGACACGATCCTTAAATGCCTAAGTTTCCAAAATCAAAACAGAATTGGAGGTTTTACTTAATTGCAAACTAATGAAAATAACGCAAAATTTGCTATAAATTGTTTTTATTTTATTATTATTATTATTTTAAATATTTTTCTTCAGAAATGAAAAAAATTTGTTCTTAAAACTTAATCTTACTCTTATTGCCTTGGACACAAATGTGCTAAAAACTTTTCAACTGAATTGTAGTTTCATGAAGATTTATTGTTTTTTAAAAATTGTCTTCATGTTAGAAATTAAAAAAAATATTTTGTATTTTTTTAGCGTAGCCGCCATATTTGGTCATTTCCAAGATGGAAGTACACAAGACTTTTTAAGTGCCTAAGTTCTCGAAATTGGCATTGGATATTTATTGCATTGAAAACAACACAAAATGTGCCTTTATTCATAATTATTTTCTGGAAAAATGCACAATTTTATCTTCAGAACATTTTTTTTATTCTGTTTGATTTAGAGGCTTATGTTTTAAAAACTGACTATTTTGGCTTCATTTTAGTTTTTTAAGGATTATTAATTTTTTATAACTACTTTTATGCTACAAATTCAAAAATCTACTTATTATCTTAAATTTTTCACTTAGTCGCCACAGGTAACATCAAAGAACCGTTAAAATTAGCTGAAAGTACTTTGTTTTCAACAAGTAATAAACCTACTAAAACAATTTTGAACAAAATGTTTGAAAAACACTTAAAATTTTGAGAGAGAAATGAAAGAAAAAAAAATCTTAAGATTTTTTTTTTTCAATTTAAGGGGAAAAGTTTCAGTTCTTTTGCATTGGCTACTCTAGACAATTTTAATTATTTTTTAAATATTGCTCTTTAAACTTAATTTTGAATGAAGCAAGTAGCCTAGTATTTCCTAAAAAACAACCTGGAAATGTCAGGGATTTTTTTAACCGCAAGTGTATGATCCCTGTATATTGTAGCAAACTTGTGCCATTATTTTTTGCCACTCCCAATTAAAAGTTTCATTTAGTTGTATCCAATATCAAGCCACACGTAAAAATCAATTTTAGTTTTTATCAATGCTCATCTTAATTTTTAAAAAGTTTTACATGTAAAATTGGTTAAGGATAAGGATGCTAGTGATCAAATAGGTGAATCAGAAAATTCTAATCTTCTGACAAATTTACACAAATATACAATTTTCTGAGTACAAGATGCATTTTCAAGAGTTAGTCCAATTCAAAAGTTTGTTTTGTTGATTTAAGGTTGTTTGAAAATTTTGACAATCATGTTAATTATTTAATATTGTAACCTTTAATAATATAATTCTAAAATATTTTTATTAATAGCATTTTTTACAAAACATTTCGTGTTTTTATAACATTTGTCTTTTGAATACACTTTCTTTTTTGCGTTATTTATATTTTTGTTAACTATTTTTGGTTAAACATTTGCATTTACAAATATTAGATACGACTTAAACTAAAATAGCTTAATTTGTTTTGTTTTTTTAATACTTAAGCTTAGACAAGCTACACGTTCTGTCAATACATTTTCGGAAATACAATTTTTATATCTCAATATTCTCTATACCGAGAGATACAGGATTTTTTTTTCTTCTAAAGCCTCAAACACAGTTTTGACCAACCTATGGCCCTTGGGCGATGTGCAGCCCACTAAGCTGACTTGTATGGCCCATTGTTTTGTTCAATGTTCCAATCAAAAACCACTATTCTGCCGTGCTAAGCGCAAAAATGGTATCTGAAGTGGAGCTCAAAATGAGAAATTCATGATTAAAGTTTTACAACTTGTTTATTTGATTTGAGACTTAATTAAATGTTCAACTTGAGACAATTGTTCATAAATAACTTATCCAACCTACGTTAGAGAGTATTTTTGTAAAAATCTTAGTTTAAAATTAATGAATGCAGTTAAGACAAATTTTCACTTCAAAACCTTTTCATATACAGTGAAACCTGTATATAACATACTGTCTGTAATGATAACCTGTCTATAACAATATTATGTTTTTGGCCCCAGCAAAATGTCAGCATGAATAATAAAACTGTCTATAACGATAACCTGTCTATTAGGATACTTTTTTAGGTCCCAACAGTATCGTTGTAGACAGGTTTTACTGCACTAGGTTAATTTTACCGTAAGTGACTATTACTACGCATTTTTAGGAGTATCTGCAGAAATACAACAAAAATAGCTTATCAAAACACGCTTAATGTCTCATTAAATAAGACTTAAAACATCTGCTTTATTTGGACTTAGCTGTCGCTTTATTTTGTTAAGGGTTTGTTCTAGTCTAGAAATTCAAAAAAAAAAAAAAATATATATAAATTTTTTTTTCTTTCATATTCTTAAAGTTTAGACCTTTAAGAGTAAGTTTCTTAGAGGATTTATGGAAAATCAAATTATTTTTGGAGTTACAGTTAATTTTGTTAAAATACTCTTTTGCTGAAATGAGACTGCAAACTTTAAAAACGTTTTTCTCAAAACTAGTTTTTTTGATATGGTTGACAAGATTATTCAAGTTCTAATGCACCAATTTACTTGAAATTGGGTACAGACTTTCTTAGTACAGTAAAACCTCTCTATTACGGACACCTACGGGGACATAAATATTGTCCGGTTTAAAGGGGTGTCCGCTTTCCCGAGGGACACGTAAAAAAATAAAAAACGAGTTTTTAAATAACCTACTTCTTACAAAATAATTAATAACACTTCTTAAAAGAAAACTTATTCTGAGATCAAAAGTTATATGCTTGTAATTACAGAAAAGTAACAAAATGTAATAAGTGTTACATATGCTTCAATTCAAGGTTTTCAAGAAATAAACTATAAAACACGCCCAGAGAAAATACAAAAACATACCTATGTCAGTTTCGTGAAAAAAGATGTAATTGAAATTTGTTTTGAGTAGTTTTTGCTCATCATATCTTCATGATAAATTTTAAGTTCTTGCGTTAATTTTACCCCTACTTCATCATTTCTTTCGGTGTAAAAATGTCTTAGTTGATCAATGTATATTTGAGCATCACGTAAGCTTCTAATTTTCGTTTCTTCAGAAGATACTTCCACTACTATCTGAGGATCGTCGTCTTCTCCTTCACTTTCGGTTTCGTTATGTGTTATGCTTTCAACTATCTCCTCCATTTCTAAGGAATTGATTTCACATTCAACATCATCATCAATTTCAGCAAATTCATTGCCAATTAAAACATTTTCACCACTGAGGCGTATTAATTTTGTTAAATCATTAATGGGTTCTTCGTCATTTACTGTTCCTTCTTCAGCAACAGGTAGACCTTTTTTGAACCCAGCTTTTAGAAAACAGCTGGTAATTGTAGTCGCCTTGACTTTTTGCCACGCTGCATTTATCCATGAAGATGCCTGTAAGACATCGATTTTTACCGAGCTTGCACTACATTTTCCTCCATCTAAACCTGAAACGATGTGCTTTAAAATTAGTTGTCGATAAAACGCTTTGAAGTTTTTTATGACACCTTGATCCAAAGGTTGGCAGACAGATTTGGAGGGAAAAAAACAATATTTACATTGCTCAGTTTCACATTTGGATGAGAGGTCGCATTGTCCAGAAAAAGAAGAACTTTGCGCTTCTGACGTTTCATTTTTTTTATTTAGTTCCATTAGCCATTCAGTCATTAAATTCATGTTCATCCAGGCTTTTCTGTTCGCTTTCCATTGAAAGCCAAGTTTTTACGGATTCATACCTTTAAAGCACCTTGGCTTTGCCGCTTTTCCTATAATTAAGGGTTGCTCTTTAACACCATCCATACTAGAGCATAATAAGACCGTTAAACGCTCTTTTGACATTTTGCCACCATGACATTTTTCACCTTTAAAGCACATGTTTTTTTCAGGTAATGCACGGTAAAAAAGCCCTGTTTCATCGGCATTTAAAATATTTTTGGGATCATAGTCTTTAATTATGGATGACAGTTTCTCGACCCATTCATTTACCGTTTCTGGATTTATAGTAGCGGACTCTCCACTTATTGCATTAAAAGAAACAGAATGTCTCTTCCGAAATCTTTCAAGCCATCCATTCGAGGCTTTAAAATCCTTTACTCCAAGGCTCTGCGCAGCTTCTAGTGCTTTTGTTTGCAGCATTGGTCCTGACACGGGAACTTGATTGCTTCGCACTTGGCAAAAACCATTCGAACACGCATTTATCAATTTGATATGAAGGTCCCTTTTCAGATGACATTCTGTACTGCTTGCTGTTTCCATTCTCGCACCAAGCTTTCATTAACTTTTCTCTATTTTTTACAATTTCTGCCGCTTGTGTTTTCCCTACTTTAAAATGCTCTGCTAATTTTCTTACACCACATTTTTCACTTTTGTGATATTCGAGCACCTCAATTTTTTCTTTTAAAGTCAAAGCTTTGCGAGACATTTTTTCCAACGTCGATTCGAATAAGGACACACTCGACTACAGGGTCAAACGCAAAATTTATTCCAAAAACTCTTAAAATGAAATAATCCTTCCAAGGAAGCTGCTCCACCTCCCCTTTCTTTGGCAACGATCCCCCATTATTCCGATCCATAAACTTTCAGCTTTCTTTTTCCCTTTAAAATAAACTCAATAACTGGAATTAAGAACGCATCGCTTCTCAACCATCGGCCCCGTCCATTAAAAGGCGCCGATGAAGAACAGCAAAGGCCGCAGTAATAAAACTTAAAAATATATAAACGAATCACCAATTCTCTTTTGTAAACTCTGAAGACCACATGGCGGACATTTTAATTACTCTTGGGAAAGATAAGGTGTTCGGCCAGTGTACCATGTGTTTTGTTCACTTAAGCCGCACTCAATAACCAACAATTGCCTTTCTGGGAATCCGAGCTGTCCCCAGGTGCCTAAAATGTACGCCCTAACCCCCAAACAATGGGTTCTACATTCGTTTCCCACTTCAGCAGATTTTTTCCTGGCAGATTCTGAACCGGTTGTGCATTTTCGCAATGGGGGAAATAACTTTTATGGTTTATTGTGGAAGGAGGAAAGGTGTTGCTCATTGTTATCTCTGGTTCTCTTTATGTCAATTATTGAAAAAGTCCTGTATTGGAAGTGAACCCCAATCTAGGATGTTCAATAAATCTCTCTCTTTTTTCTTTCAAGGAGAAAGAGTCAGATTTGCTGAAATAGTCCGTCGGTGTCCGCTTTAATGAGAGAAGAAAGAGCTTTTTTCCAAGAAATGTTGTGTGCGTGTCCGGTTAAGTGAGTGTCCGCTTTAATGAGGGGCATTTTAATGGCTTAACCGTAGAAAAGGGACGGGAAAAAAAGAAACTGTCCGTAAAGAGAGGTGTCCGCTTTAAAGGGGTGTCCGTTAAGCGAGGTTTCACTGTACTATCAAAATTGTCCTCAATGTGGGTTTTTTTTTTAAATCTTTATTATTTTTTAAAAAATACCAAAGTTCAAAAAAGGAGCCAAAAATTGCACTTTTGTTTTCAGAATGATGCCATTTTGTGAAAAAAAAAATTTTCAAATTGGTTACGTCCAGACAATTCTACATTCTTTTCTTTCAATAAGAAGTAACCTTAACTATACGTTTCAGACCACCTGGTGGATTGAAATCATGTCAACCAGGAGACCCCTCCTTTTTTTTAGAGTCCCCACTTTGCCAGCCTCCACTAACTTCAATTTTGATTTTTTTTTTTCAACTATTAGGCATTTTTGTACTTTTAAAGTATCAATAAAAAAACTGATAAAAATGGATAATGAAAATAGCTACTGGTTTTTTTTTTCTATTACGCCCGTAAAATCACCTTAAAATCAAGCCTCTAGACTAGAATATCCTCTTAATACAAATCCATCTTCTGAAAAATACCATTTTCAAAATTTTGGACACTGAAAACTGTATAAACTATAATAATTTTCTGTTCTTTGTATTCAAAGAATGTGTTGATGCTATCATGTTTTATTTTCTAGATTCATTTTTACCGAACATGAAGTTAATTTTGACAGCAGACGATACTTAAAAAAAAAAAAAAATTAGCGGTAGAATGAAATGTGTTTTTTCTTTTTGTGTGAAAGAATTAGATATGAATATTTTACATGCGTTTCATTTTTAAGAATTTTTATTTTAAATAAAAATTTGAATAGAAAAAGCTGAATATTTACTTGAACATTTATGCAAAGTTGTATAAGTTTTTATTATCGACCTATATCAACTATTCGACGATAAACTAATTTTAGTACTCTATTACAATAAACTGCTACTTTATTAAAGATGCTGCTTTACTAAGGTATAAAAGTGTTATCTACAAATTACTAAGGGAAAAAGTGGTAACTGCGCAGATACCACTTTAAAGGCTTAGTGTTTGTCACTTACGTTCAAATTGCCTTAGCAAACTACGCAGAATGTGCAGTTACAATTTTTTTCTTAAAGCTTATTTTTATATTTCACGTTTAAAAATTGCCAAAAAACATGAGAATTAGGTAAATTAAATTACTAACGACCACCTGGTGACAATAACTCAATTTTGATAAAATGTGCAGATACCACATCTGTGCTTAGCACGGCAGTACTAGTCTCAATTTTGCTTATTTGGAGCTAAATTTTCAGAAATTATTTTTCTGGAAAACAGATGTAGTTAATAAAGTAGGCATGAAATAAAGATAATAGTTTTTTTTTTTTGTTTATTTCTTTCTTTTTTTTTTTTTTTTTTTTTTTTTTGTTTGTTTCCTCCTGTTATTTAGAAGAAGAACATTAAATGTTTTCAAGTTTTATATTGGTTCTTGCCTGCTAGAGTTGTTTTAATATGAGGTGCAGTCGTTGTGTAAAAAAAGATTGGACATCATTGCATCTTTCATATTCTAACTTAAAAGGGAAAAAAAAGATCTGGAGGGAAATAGTGCCCCTTTTGGACACCTTTTGTATGAAAATTCGAATACTTTTCAGCCATTCTGCGTATTTCATACTCAATTGAGAACAGTGAACTATGATACTAACATGTTAGTCTGTTTTTAGTAGCAATATCTTTAAGCATTTTATTTCATTTTTATAGGAGACCTGTGTACATATGTGTACGTATATGTGTATTACATTAACTTGTAAATATTTTTTCTTACAGATTTTTCCCCCCAAGCATGTCCAAAAAGGAGAAGTCTTTGCATGAAAAAGTAAAACACTTTTTCGGCAAAAGAGAATCGGTGCCAATTAATTTTGACAAGCTGAGAAAGGAGAAATTTATTCTTAATAATGATGCTTTTAAAGTAATTTTTTTTTCATATTGTTATAAACTTCATTACACGAAACTAGTAATTTTAATACTTTCCATGCAATACACCGTTATTAGTTGCACCACTCCCTTATATGTAACTAAGAATAGATAGCTTCAGATTCAAACCAATTATATTGTTACCTACAGGGCTGCAGAGTTGGAATCAGGCAGATTTTGGGGTAAAAGAGTTGGAGTTGGGAGTTGAAGGTTAAAATTTAAAGAGTTGAAGATGGTCATTTTCCTCCAAATTTTGAAACTTTTTCAGTACTTGTGCAGTCAAAGTCGAACTGGTTTTAGCAGGGACGTGCTTAGAGTTTTAGCAGCCCTGTGCGAAATTTGTTTTAATAATCGATAAATAATCATTTTTGTTATTTATTCTCTCCTTAAACATAACACATTTCATTATCACACACTACAACCCGCACCAACCCAGCTCATAAAAACCCAGCTCATATTTTAGCGGCCCCTAAACTGCAAAATATTTTAGCAGCCCTGTGCGGTCACACAGTTTGCCACCCCCTAAGCACGGCCCTGGGTTTTAGGGTGAAGGAGTTTGAGTCAAAAATTTTTTAATTCCTGGAGTGGGTCATTTTCCCTCTGAATCCGCAACCCTGGATAGCTACTGTATCATTCTTTAATATTAACTTTATATGTTACGTCACATCTCTCCTGTCATCAGCACCGAACGACTTCCTATTTAAAAAGAAGCTTGTTTGATGAAAAATATTTAGGTGAACCAAATGAAGGGCAATCGATTACCTGCATAGTGATGATTTAATTGCAGACTATGGTTGGGATTTTTTTCAAAAGGAATCAGTTTCTTTCAGGACAGTTAGAAGAAACCAACATTAAACAAAACTGTTTTTTAAAATGTAGATAAATTTAATCACTTTAATATTATATTTGTAGAATGACTACATGTAATATAGTGGGAGGATAGATGACATCATTAACATTTGATTTTTTTTTTGTGTCGGAAAGGTACTATTTTTATTTAAGCTTCAAGTTTCACAGGTTTTTACAAAAAAGGCGTTTTGCTTTCGCTTTAGGAAATTGCCAAATAATTGTTATAAAAAATACAATTTAATGATATACAATATCCAAAATTTTATCCTAAAAAAAGAAAATAAATATTCTAGCCTTTGCACCAAAACATAATTTTTTAAGTCAGACCCGAATCTACAATATCTGGGAACCACTGCAAAAAATGCACCCTTACCGCCCACCGAATTGGGCCATAAGCCTCTCAGTGCTGCAGGTTTTATTGGTAGGTAGATCCGGGCCTGTTTAAAATCCTATTGTTTTAAACCTTTTGAATAATTTTCTAACTTATGTTAGTATTATCATAATGAAGAATAATATAATTAGTAAATTTCAGCCCCAGAAATATTTTTTCAATTACTTTTACTACCAAGTCTTTTGAGTGAACTGGTAATTTAGCTGTGAAAATTTAAATTTCATTTAGTTGAGTAGAGATTTTTATTGGAATCACTTAATCTAGAACTAAGTTTTAGGAAATCAATAAATATTATATAATGCATGCTGTTTAATTTGAAGTTAACAGTAGTATTACATATAATTCAATCATTAATTGTCATCATGTAATTCAATCATTAACCTGTGAAACTTGAAGCTTAAATAAAAATAGTACCTTTCCAACCCAAAAAAAAATCTAATGTTAATGATGTCATCTATTCTCCCACTATATTACATGTAGTCATTCTACAAATATATGTATAATTAATGTTTATAGGGCTAGTTAATGTGCTTTTAAAATGTTCTTCAAAAATACATTTACTTTATCAAATTGTAACTTATATGGTAAGTGACACATGCATCTAACTCAAGGAATAAGTGCAGAGTGACCAAACAAAAGTCTCTGTGCAGTGATGGATGGCAGGAGCTTTGTTATCTTTGACAAGTTAAAGAAGATATAAAGTTTATTGTAAAAATTTTTAACATTTCTAAATGGGAAATTTTAAATCAAGTGTACAATGAAACATACTGACGGATTGAAATAATAAGTTAGCATTATATTTTATGGTTTTTATACATAAAAAGTTTGAGCTATTCTGCCGTGCTAAGCACAGAAGTTGTATCTGCAACCAAGTTCAAAATGACAAATTGCCGTTTTAAAGTTTTGCTCCTCAATGCTTTTCCTTAAAAGGAACCTGTTTTAGATTTTTTTTTTTTTTGGAATTTTATTTTACATTGACAAATGACCACAAAATATTGTATTTAGGTGAAATATGTGACCAAGAACCACCTGATGGACATAACTCAACTTTGATGAAAAGTTCAGATTTGACTTTTGTGCTTAGCACACCAGTATTGCAGTCAGGAAGAGGCCAAAATTAAAAAATGTTCAAAATTAGTGTAAAAAGGAATTTTCCCCAAATTTCAGCAAACTTTAGAGCACATGCACTTTCTAATCGAAATATTTAAACTTATTTTTTTTAAACCTCTTTTAAGTCTCCCAGTTCAAAACTTTCAGGCAGTATTTAGACTTGAAAAATATTTTTACATTTTTTCGGCCTACCATAGGCGAGAGCAGAGCCGTGTCCAAGGGGAGGGTTTTAGGGGTTAAACCCCTCCCATTAGCGAAAAATAATAAGGGAAGTGAAGAAAATATGTTTTTTTTTTCTTTTTTGGCTTAAATTAATTTTAATGTAAAGTTGTGTTCAGCGTTTTTTTTTTTTTTTTTCTTAACTTTCTCTCTTTTTTTAAGTTTTTCTGCAATTTACAACTGTTAAAGCTTGATCAACTGAAATAATATTTTGGAAAAATTAAGGTGGAAGAACTGCTGAATGATCTATCAATGCATCATTAGTACTGCTTATTGTAAGGAGGTTATGATGAATTTAGTATATGTGCTAGCAATGAAAATGCATTAGTGATGGTGTTTGTAATGTAATTTGCATCTGCAATAACCTCTTTCTTGTTTAGTTTATTAAGCATTATTTCAGTTATTTAGAACATAAAACCTGGTATACATTCTACATTATAAAAGAATTTGTGGAGAAATTTTAATATTTATTGCAATGTACCGCGTAGTAAGCAGGGTTAATTAAAAAGAAACAAACAATATTTGATTAAAGTGAACCTGTAAAATGAAGGATTACTTTGGTCATCTGCGCAGCCCAAAACTATCCCTCAAAAAAAAGGGGGGGGGGTTCAGCAGCCCTTCCAGGTGTAAAAACGCCATACTGGGATCGGCAATTTGTCGTAAACTAGAGGTTGCGGGGGGTTCAATTCCCCCTCCCGCAGGTAAGATTAAAACCCCTCCCCTTTATGAAAATCTGGACACGGGCCTGGGCGAGAGTGTTGTACCTTGGGACACTGCTAATTTCTAAGAATCTATTTTTAGCAGCCACGATTTTGTAATTTGTAATAGTAACTTTCACCACTAAATGGTGTCATAGTAAAAATCAGCATCAAAGGAGTAAAATTGACGATTTTGTGAGAAAGAAAATTTCATGACTCCAAATTAATATTTCCTTCATTTTTATTTCATTTTATGTCTTTGTATATGTAATACAAATCAATTGAATTTTATTTTGTTATAAAAAAGTACTTTAAATATTTTAGTATAGGAAAATAATGATAGTGCATCTAGATATTGACAAATGACGACCATTTTGGTTTTTATTAAATAACATAGGGATTGTACCTTGGGAAGCCAAACATATTGTACCTGGGGACACGTTCCAATGTACAACATATGCATGGTTCTTAATAATTAAGATGTGTTTAGGAACATGGAACAATGTTTTAATCTAATGTAGTCTTTTAAATGCCTTTTAATGTTAGATAATAATTAATAATTCATTATTCATAATTTATTGTTCATTATTTATAATGTAATTCAATACCATGAAAAAAAAAATTTTTTGTGTTTTTTTTGGTGCAAAATTGGTTAAGTATATGGCTGTTTCCTGAATCATGAAGACTTTGCCATAGTACGACAGGATGTGTCCTAAGGTACAATAGGATGTCGTATCTTGGGACAGCTTGGAACTCTTACTTTAAATGGATGGCAATATTTTATTTTCAAACTGTCGGAATTTTAAAAAATATATTCATAGAAGTATGTTGATATTTTAATGTGACTTTTAGATTTTAAATTTGATTCAAGTAATTGACGTTAAAAATTAAAATATGAAAAGTGTCCCAAGCTACAACACTCTCCCCTTTTGTGTACCTTATGCATGGTATTATGTACCTATATAGTGATACTACAGGGGTCTGGCCAGAGAAAACTTGGGTCCATTAACAGACCCTTTACAAAAGTCTAATCAAACCAAAACAGACCCTTCACAAAATTCTGATCAACCAAAATTGACCTTTCACAAATTATTTAGTTCATCATTTTATGCTTTCTACGAATCAGTTGATATTTGAATGAAATAGCTATAATTTGACTGTTTGAAAAACATGCAATTTGTATTTAGTCATTTATTTTATGAGTGCATCAAAATTGTCATTATAAATGCATACAATCATGATACTGATCCAGAAATCTTTTGTAATACTGATAAAAAATAAATGAATAAAAACTTAATGTCTTTGAATTCTAAAAAGTAGTTCAATTTTACTGCTCAGATGAAATTTTAAAAAATATTTACTCATTATTTCAAATTCTTCAGGATATTAGTTCAAAGAACAGCCTTAATCAAAGGCTAAAGTCATTGAAGGATCTCTACGATATTGTGCTGACAAAAACACTGGAAAATGTGAGTATATGCTCTTGTATTATCTAAAATAAATTATTATTATTTAATGTTCATAACTTTTACAATTACCACTTGTGAACAAAAAATAAATAAATAAATAAATAAAACCTCCAAGAAACAGTAAACAATCATGAAATCTAGTCCCATCAACTAATGAAATACCTTTATTTGTAGTAGAAAATTAAAAACAGATGAAAATTGTTAGCTTCCTCTTTCTGTCTGAAGCCCAAATTTACTTTCCCCTTTCTTTAGATTTTTACAACTACAAGAAGGAAATGTTAAAAGAATTGACACTTTTGTCCTGTTGTTTGAAAAATTGTTTTGTCATGATGGTACTAAAAGGAGTGCACAAACCACCACTACTATCTGGAGTTTCTACAGATTTACCCTCTTTTGGAAGCAGAAGTGTGTGTATGCCTTTGCATCCTCATTGGAACTGCTCTTATCACTTATGGCTCTAGACTGAATTCAGGCAGAGGACCTGGTTCAATTGTGCCCACCACCTACTTAGTTTACCACCCCTAAGCTGCTGACTAGATGCTTCAGATCTAGGCATATATCTGTAGAAGGTGGGACACATGCACACAGGTGGTGCCACTTTTCTTTAAAAATCATTTTAAACTCTTCGGCAAACTATGATTGTCGAAAAATATCCTCTCCTGTTTACTGGTCACAGTTTAAAAATAAGTTACGAAAAAGGAAGAAGACTTGTTATTCTTCATCGACATTCCCTGAAATAATCTTCTTTTCATGTAATGTCTGTTACTGTTGAATGTAAGCATGAGAAGAGAAGAAGGGGGAGAAGGAAAGTGTTCTGTTTAGCTACTTTTCAAAATCCTTATCACTTTGTCATCTAGAAAAGTGAATTCTGCAGCGTTGAATGGTAGCTGTATGGCATTGTGTTATTGAATGTTACTTCAAAAGATTATTTGCTGATTTGTAACTTTTAGTAACAAAAAAGTGATCACTTCAACTACAGGAGACATAGAAAGAGAAAAAAGTTTTTGACTAAAAGAAATCAGGTGATTGAGGGAAATGGAGAAAGATTTATGGCTCACAGAGTAACAAAAGTCCTTATTTGTGGCACAAAAAATTAATTCATTGGAAAAAAGAGGTTATTTATCTGATGGTTTTTCTCAAAATATAATTCGTTAGAAAAAAAAGCAATTTTGGAAAAAAAAAAAAATTACTCTGCTAAGCGTACTAATAAATTGTTTGAAATTATGTGTTTTTATATTTACTTATACATTTAAAAACACTTAGCAATCTTACCTTTTTTAGTGTTATTTTTATTGCTAATTGTATCAATTTAAATCTTTATTCTTTATTTTGCATCAAATTTCAAACCGTCTGAATGACAGGCAGTAAACATTTGACCTTTTTGGTGGCTGTTTATAGACCTTATAGGTGGCGGTTTTCTGTTAAATTTTATGTTGTACAAATGTTCTTCTGTAATTAAAAGAATCTTTCTATGAGACATATATTGATAAAATTTTTCTTTGCTGCCAATGTTTTTGATATTTCTGTGTATTTTTATCATAAAAGAAAAAATAATTTATTTTCTTAAATATACTTTATAGATAGAGATGTATATTATTGTTTCCTGTTTATGGTCATATTTATCTTTTATTTTTTTAATTCAAAATAAAAAAATCTTATTGATATATACATTGTATTACTTTTTTAAAACCACGAATATTGCAAGTTTTTTCCTGTGTATTTAATTGTCAAGATGTCAAAATGATTTTCCATTAAGAGTTTAAACTTTATTTCATTATTTATCATGCTGTATAGGAACATACTTCTTGAAATTTTTTAAACTATATCTCTTTTGCTTTTCAGTATGCTGTTGAAGCCCTTTGTAAGCATGTGGAAGATTTACTTGATGTACAAAACACGACAGAAACAAGGCACATTGCATTTCAATTTTATACTGCCCTAATTCAGGGACAGGTATATAATTAAATATAACTTTCAGTCAAAATATGTATTTAGAGCAAACTCCTGATTATCTGTGGAAAAGGGTGGCAGGGTAACCGTGGATAAGCAAATTTCTCTGACAGTAAAAAAAAAAAAAAAAATAGGTAAAAAGCCATATTGGTACAAATAGCTTAAAAAAGAGAAACATCAATAATTCTTGTACACATTTAAACTATAGCTAAAATGTAAAAACAGTTCATGTAAAAAAATATATATGTTAACAAAAATTGCTCCTGATTGCAACTGCTTTACAGACATACGATTGTGCAAACATGTCAAGGTAGGCTGCACCAAAATGGAGGTGGAGGGAGGGAGGTCGTTTAAAGAAAACTGGTGTGGTCACTTGTTTTGCATTTAAGTAGTGTTGATCTAAAGCTTTAAATAGTGTTGATATAAACAAGATTTTAACTAGTAGTGTAGATATAAAAATTAATTTGTTGTTTTGACATACATAAATAGCGTAGATGTAAAAACTTTGGATGCTGTGATTTCATTTGAAGAAAGAAATAGGAATGTTTAGAAATAGTTTTCTGTTGTAAAGCTAAAATGGATGCATTTATCTATATTGAGTTCATCATTACTGAAAAATTAAAATTTTGTTTGGGAAATGAAAATTTGCAGATAATCAAGAGTTAGCTATATATTAAATATTAATTACTAAAAATGTTTTTTTTTCTTCAGAATATTTAAATTTATTAGGAGTTGCAAATTTTCGTATTAGTGGTGCTAACATTTTAAATTAACTTAAAAATAACTTAGCTAAAAAATGTGGTTGAAATGTATCTCCATTGGTAGCAAAATACAGCTTCTTATTAAGCATAGTAAACTGAGTATTTTAATAGAAATCTTTTTATTTTTTTTATTTATTTATTTTTTTTTTTTTCAGATCAATCAAATTTAGCTCAATATAGCAACTATATGTGTAATAGGGCCTGAATAGACCCTTTTGCTTCCTAATTTTGGTGATGATTATCATGTGGAAAATAGCTTATTTTAAAATCTATGATTGCATTCTTGTAACTTGAGAAATATTGGAATATTTTCTTCCGAAATTTTTGTTGCAGTAAAATCAAAGTTAGATTCTTTCTTTCCAGTTATAATTTTAATAATGTTGATGCAAATGTTTATCAACAGCAAATATTTAATAGAGGTTGAATATTTCATTTATACAGATTGAACAGATGACTATTATGAGGACATATTTATTTAGATTGTTGGTTCAACATACAATAGAAGAAGACACACTACCAAGGTGATATTTTTCTGCACATTTCAATATAAGTTAGAGTATTATTTGTGTTTTATTTGTTTAATGTTTTGTAATTTTAAAATAACTATACATTTATCTTAAATATAGGCTTGAAATGCTGAAAGAATTGTCAGAAAGTGGGAAAAATATTACATACTTTGAAGAAGAAATAGGTAACTTAAATAGACTCCCTACTTGTAATTTGCATTATATTTTCAATTTGCCTGTTTAAATACTTTATAAGTTACTAAAGCATGAATGTACTGGATAGTGATTACCCAGATTTGGGATATCTGGTGTCTCTCTATCTACCGGATTCAGATATCTGACTCAACAGTTGCTTTCAGTTACCTTACATGCTCAGTATTTTTATGTAACACTGCTTCAAAACTAAATCTAACGCATTTTGCCATCCTTTCTTCAAAACATATTAAATACAGTCAATTCACGATAACTTGAATCTAAAGGGACCGACGAAAATCTTCGACTTATCAGAAGATCCACTAACCGCTAGTTTCAGTTTTGGACATTTTAATATTAAAAACCATTGAATATTTCAATTAATATGTACATATAACAGAAAAAAATTATAGAACTTAAAAGTTTTCAAGCACAATATGCACAGTTTAATTAAAAATATTTAGAAAAAAAAAATCAAAAACATGATTTTGATTTCGATACTGCTGGAACCACTTGCATAGAACTGTTTCTACTTCAGAAGAGGTGCACATCTTCATTCGCTTCAAATTTGGACTCATGGATTCTACTGCTTTAGAAGTTTCTCTTTTTCTTTTAACATCATTGACAGAGTACTTGCTTCGACATCTTTAATAGAAAAGATAACTGTCTCTCAGGAACTTATCAGCAAATGATCGAAATAAAGAATGAAAGGGAATGCATCTTAACTCAGGTCAGCATTTGAATGAAGGTACAATAAGTAGGGCCGTCCAAAGAGCTGACATCACCCGGGGCGAAAGTTTTCCTGGTGCTCCCCCCCCCCCTCCATACACGCGAAAAAAATCAAGGAAGTGATAACACCAGTACATCATACTTGCATCTTTTAAATATTAATGAGCAAAACAACCAAAGGGCCAGGGCCATATACAAAGAGGGGGGTTCTTAAGGTTCACCCCCCCCCCCCCCCGAAAAGTTTGGTTTGATATTTAAATGTGCATTTATATTTTAAAATTTCCGAAAAATATTGTTCCAAAACTGAAATATTTTTCATATATATATTAATTGCATAAAACACTTTCATAAAAGATAACCCGACAACTTAAATATTAGCACAAATAGCGCAAAGCTCCACATGAAATTTTTTAAACCCTCCCCGAAATTATTTTCTGGTTACAGCCCTGCAGAGGGCTATGGATAATACAAATTAAAATGCAAGCAATGAATCTGTTTCTAATATTTATTACACATTAATACCATAAAACCTTTTCGAAAAATGGAAATGTTAAGAATCCAAATATATATCTTGTAAAATGTTACCCCACAAGATAGAAACAAACAATTAAAACTGAATTATTTACTCATATTGGACAAACTAAGAACACGAATAAATATCTTGATTATAAATAGAAAATGAATTTATCGAAATAAGTTGCATCAAAATTAAATTCTGATCTTTACTTATTCAATGATTCTTTTCAAAAGTTTTTTGGTTTTACTCGTACAGTGAAACCTGTGTAAGTTGACCACTTGCGGTGCAGTACTTTGGTGGTCAACTTAGACAGGTGATCAACTTATGGAGGGTAGTTATGAAAACTTCTTTTTTTTTGTTGTTGTTGTTTCTTGTCCTATGCATTCATTTTTTAACTAATTGGAATACTTTAAACTCACTGTCATTGTTTAACATTACTTTAAAACAATAAGAAAAAAATGTTGCTTAAATATTTTTAGAGATTATTTACCAGAATGTCGCGTAAAGTATCATACAAATTTAAAATTTCTGTGAATCGATCAAAAAAAAAACGCCTCATTGCTTATGAAAAACTACTTACTTGATACTAACAATTCCTAAAGATTCATAACAAGTCAAAAATGACTCAAATTCTTCATTTGATTTTTTTCTTGTACATTTTTAACCATGGTAATCTAAATAAAGAATAAATACCTTTGTGCTGAGAATTAAAAAGTCAGTAATCCAACGTTATTAAGCACAAACTGAAGGAGCTTTTAGTACAATCTAATGCTTTTGCCTAGTGGTCAACTTACAAAGGGTTTTTTACAATACTCCAAACCAAAGAGGTGTATATTAGTGGTCAAGATAGACAGGTGGTCAAGTTAGAGAGGTGGTCAAGTTACAGAGGTTTTCCTTCATTATATAAGATAGGACTAATTCCGTTCCTGACAAAAGCGGTCAACTTAAACAGGTGGTCAACTTTACAGGTTTTACTATTACCAACTTAATGCCAGCTTTCATATATGTTAAAATCAAAGATGTGATTTTTTTGCCTCACATTTTTGTGAGTTCCATGTGAAAGCTCCCAAATACTCAACATCAAAAATCGCTTAGAATTGTGTTTTTGGAGCTTTAAATTCGAAAAATTACTGGCCCTAATGTTACAAAATATGGCCTTACAATTGCATATTTAAGACGAGTTTCAGAAAATATTCGGGCATGGATCCCCATGCCGCGTTTCTTAAATATCACATGCAATGGATATTTTAAAAATGACACAAAAAATTAAGTAGAATAGCCTCTGAATGTAAAACATTGCGTAAGTTTTTTGGAGTATAATTTTGAAAAACATATAAGGGAAAAGCTCCAGATCCTCTTTTTCATAAAATCTTTAAAGTTTATCAAAATTGTGTTTCTGAAAGTTCATTTCGAAAACTTGTGGGGGGGGGGGGGCAGAAAGGATAGATTTCAATCTAGTTTTTAAGAAAAATCGATGAGAAACTCCCTAAGCTCCAGCCCTTTCCCTAACGTCAATAAATATGGCCTATAATCTCATTTCTAAGGCTTCAATTTCTAGACATTTCCACTGACGCCCCTTTTTAAACTTTGCCCGTAGCATCTGCAAAGAAAGTATACAATTGCGTTTTTACAATTGAAAGTT
Source organism: Uloborus diversus (assembly GCF_026930045.1). Taxonomy (NCBI): domain Eukaryota; kingdom Metazoa; phylum Arthropoda; class Arachnida; order Araneae; family Uloboridae; genus Uloborus; species Uloborus diversus. Next base: position 140,657,625 of record NC_072731.1, read on the forward strand.
TCAAAATTTTGACCGATCGCCCCTCTTTCCTATCAGATAAAAAGGATCCTATCAGATAAAATAGGATTTTTTGTTTGTTTGTTTTTCCAATGTGCTCCCCCTAAAAACGCTTCCTGGTTACGTCACTGCGCGCAGGGCCAGAATTCCAAGAATTTTGGTGGGAACTAGACAAAAAAGAAATGCGTCTTGTTTGGTTCTAAACAGTTATATTCTCAGAATTTGTATATGCTTCAATGATAGAAAGGAACCGAAAGTTATGGAAACTGGGATGGAACTGGGGGGGGGGGGGAACCTCAGATATTAAGTATAGAAAAACAACTACCCATCTAAAAAAATGGAAAATCCCGCTGCAACATCCCGCATATGAAAAGGAATAAAACAATTGAAAGGATATTGTTTAAAAAAAATGATAAATGTTAAAACAGTTCTCTGAATAAGCGAAAATCACTCCCCCCCCCCTTCCGATGTAAATTAAACATTCTTCAATTAAAGTGACTAAACACTCTTTAAAAACCAAGAACAATTCTTTGCAATTTGAAATATTTCACCAAATTAACAAAAAATACAATAAATTACATTAACAGTAGTAAACAAATAATCACACAACGAAATTGTTATGGCCGAGGTCACCAAGCCACCACGTTCCTGTAATCCAGCCGATCAGTGAGCGAAGTGAACTCCATCTTTCGAACGAAAACTTCATATTTGCTTAATTTGTTCTTTCCATCAAAGATAAAAAAATCTTCCACTGCACTGATCTTGTGTGTACAGAACCACATTGTTGTAATTAATCAGGACGAAATAAAAATTTGTTTAGTCTTCAAATTCCACCATCTTTTCCTTTAATAATGTACTGATTACAGTCGACTCCCGCTACAACGTGATCCGACTTACGCGAAATGGCTATAACACGAGTTTTTCAGGAGCAACAAATTTTAGAGTTAAAGCGAATTTCTCGCTCTCAACACGAAAATATTTGGAAAGGAATCGTGATGCAAAGTTTCGGCTTTGTTATTGACTACTATGTTCTAATTCTAAGCAATATATGTTACAAATTTACAAAAAAAAACTTTGTTGTGTTTCCACTAAAAAAAACAGTTTCAGCAAGGCGAGGGAATTCATCAATCATTTATTTTCCAGCATACATTGATTTCAATAAAAAAGGGGACAAAGAGGTCTCAACCCTACACAAATTTACAAGGGGGTACATAATTTATGATTCATATCTATGGCAGTTCAGTCATTTTGGCAGTTCATGTTGTTCTTATGGTTATGATTTGTAAATGACATACCTTATGAGGAGGGTTCTGCTTGGGTAAGGAGGCAACATGGCAGGTTACACCAGAATACTTTCCTGTGAGACTTTCCACACAATGGCCACCCTAGCTCCACGTTCCACTCTGTAATCTGACTGCATCAGGATAATACTAATTCAAGGGGGCCTTTCTGGTTCTTATTCAACCTTCTAATGCCTTGTATATGCTAGGCTCTTCCATATTTTTCTTGGTAGGACACTTCCTTTGCAAACCTTGGGATTTTCATCTCCCTCTCCACATGGCTGCCTCGTTTCTTCTCTACTTTTTCCAGCCTCCCCTTCGCCCTCTCTTTTTCCCCCCTTACTTCTGTTGCCAAACCACCAAAGAAAACCCCTTTCCAAAAATATCACCTCCAGACCAACAAGTGCAGAGTTGAGTGGAAGAGAGTGGATGGGGAAAGATATGCTAGAATTTGATATCGGTAAATCCCACAAGTTGTATAGCGAAATATAATTTTAAGAACAATTTTCTACAGCACAAAATAATTACAGACTTAAAAGAGGTCAAATAATGCTCTAATTTCTAAATTTTCAAATGATTCACTGTTGTAGCTAACTGTAACTGTCAATTCACTGTTTACCTATAGTAGCTACTTGAGACATACCAACATATCTTCCCCCACCGAAAGAAAAAAAAATAACATTTTTTTTTTAAACAGATGTGCCAGTCTTTCATTTTGCAAAAATTTTAAAAGCCAGTACAGAAAATTAGTACTAAATTCGACATAGAATCATTTCCCCATTGAATACAATCCCAAAAAAAAAACAGATAACCAAATTTAACCGCGGAAGTATCAAACACAATGTAAGCACATACCCAGGATTCCAAGCAAGCTAAACACCAGCCCAACATGGAACACCAAGCATGTATTCACACTGCCGTTAACACCACAAAGTGAAAATCAGGGCCCCATGATAAACACCGTCGCGGAACATAATTAAACACGTTACGTCAAAATGGAATACATTAGCAAGAGAAATTAACCTGCTACGAAAAATGAAAAACACAAGAAAGATGGCACAAATGTGGCATTGATTGAAATAGTATGATCAGTGGCAAAAGTGACCAACAAACATTTTAATTATTAAGTAATAACCTCACATGACAACCGTGTACAGCATGGTCACATATATCTATTTTGTGAACACAACAATTTATAAGATGCACTTCTATTACTCTGAGCTTTGTTGAAATACACAAAAATATCATCAGCCAGAACCAATTTCCAAAATTACCAAACAAGCAAATATACATACAAATACACAATATCATAAGGATAAACACTAAGGGTTTACATAGTAAGATGAATAATACATATGGATTACCAAATAGAATACAACATAATTCTTGAATAAACAGAGAAACTATACAATTAGGACAGTTCAAGAGTGTGCAACGAATCCTTGATTGTTTCGCTGCCTCAAATTGTATCGCATGTTACGTACTTGTGACATGTCATTGTCAGAAGAGGTAGATACCTCTACATTTGCTCCTACATTTAAGTCATCGTCTATTTGACTTTCACCAGTTTGAGAGTTTGTAACAGTCTGCGATGAAGGTAGAGCACAGTTATCATCTGACCAAATTGGGTGAAAAAGATCTACAGAAGGTCCAGCTTGTACAGTATGCTTGGACACTATACTTGACTTGTCAGACTCGACAGGACTTTTCCTTTCAAACAAATTTTGATTAGCATCTACAACTAAAGGTGCTGTCGTGTCATAACTATTACGACTTGCATATGGAATGAGTCGATTCATGTGAACTGTTTGGACTTCCTTTAAATTGTCAAGTAGCGCAATTTCAAATAAAACGGGAGACTTTTGAGAAATTATCCGATAAGGACCTACATTTTGTTTTACCAATTTCTTCGAAAGACCCACCGGAGTTACCTCAAAGTGAAGATACACTAAATTGCCTACTGCTATATTCTTAAAGGAACCCTTTGCATTTGATACCTCCTCCTGCTTTTTGGCAGCATTTTCCAAATTTTCTTTAATATTACCATACACAGAATACAATCTATTACTTAGAACCTGCGAGTACGTCTGAACATCAGAATAAGACCTAATCGGTGAATTTAACAACAGATCCGATGGAGTTCTCAGATCCCGACCATAGGTTACAAATGCCGGACTATCTGAAAGTGCACTGTGTCTACTTGTTCTGTGAGCAAAAAGTGCAAGTGGAAGACACTGACACCAGTCCGCCTGATTTTTCTCCACTAAATGAGAAAGGTTATTAATTAACGTTGCATTTAGCTTTTCAACCACCTCATTTCCCTGCGGGTTGTTAACTAACAGTCTGTCTCTTTTGAATTCCCAACACTTTACACACTTCTAACATTGCTTCAGAAATAAAATTCTGTCCCCTATCCGTATAAATCACGTCCATTATCCCATGACGTGATATGAAATCAATAAGAACCTTAGCCACAGTGCTACTCTTTATGTCAGGTACATGGTAAGCCTCTGGCCAACGCGTAAAATAGTCAGTTAACACTAAAATCCACTTATTACCCTGGCTAGAAGTCACTAGGGATCCAACCGCATCCATTGAGACCTTCTGAAACGGACGATTTGGCACAGGAATATGCTGCAGGGGAGCCTTTTGGTTCCACTTAAATCCCCGCCGACAAATGCAAGAATGGCATGATGCCACATAGCTCTTGACTTCATTGAAGTATCCTGGCCAATAAAAAGACTGTCTAATCCGGCCTAAGGTTCTAGATAACCCCGGATGAGCTACACATTTGCTGTCATGACATAAAAATAAAATTTCATATCTTAAGGATGCAGGTACAACCAACTTGGGTTTTCTATTGTAGTACGTATCATACCTAGCACCTTTGGGAAGACACATTAAAATATTGTCGTGGTTCTTGAAAAACTGAAATTTAGGGTGCAAATCACTCGTGTCTTCCTTATTTTCTAGTTTCTCCAAAATGTTCTTGCAATACTCATCGCATTCTTGACGCTTACGAATATCGTCATTATCGATAGAACCAAAATCTGTTTCCCAGATAGCATTTACGACCGGAATAATTTCATCAGGATTACTATTGACAACCTCTCTTGATAAATGGTCTACAAATTGATTCAACCTCCCCGGTTTATGAACTATGATATATGAATGTTCCTGCAGAAAAAGTACCCAACGTGCTATTCTGGAAGAGGAATCCTTTAAACTAAATACATACGACAAGGATTTTTGATCACAATAAATAGTAAATGGCCTTCCCACTAAGTAGTGTTTAAAGTGATGGACACCAAAGATTACCCCCAAGGCTTCTTTTTCATAAACAGAATAGTTAATTTCTGCCTGGGCAACTTACGTGAGGCACATGCAATGGGATGCTGAAATCCCGAATCATCTTCCTGCAAAAGTACACAACCAAGAGCATAAGCACTAGCATCAGTTGCAATTGAAAAGGGTTTCTCAAAATTGGGCAGTTTTAAACAAGGTTCAGATATCAAGGCTTGTTTCAAAGTATGGTAAGACTCCTCAGCTTCACTAGACCAGTGGAATTTAACATCACTTTTAGTCAGCTTAATCAATGGTAGGGCTATTTCAGCAAAATTCTTAATAAATTTTCTGTAAAAACCCATTAAACCCAAAAATGCCCTCACTTGCTTCTTGGTGGTGGGTGTTCGAAAATTAAGTACCGCTTGCACATTTTTCCTGTCAGGTAAAACTTTTCCCTCTTTAATTTTGTGCCCCAAAAAGGATATTTCCAACTTTGCAATAGAACACTTCTGTGGCTTTAATTTAAGGTTATGGGTTTGCAGTCTGCGGAAAACCATCTCAAGCCTTTCTATGTGTTCAGTAAAGGTTTTTGAAGCTATTACTATGTCATCAATGTACACAGCAATAGAAAAAGGGGAAAGGCCTGCCAAAATAAGGGACATCAGGTGCTGAAAGCTTGAACTCGCATTCCTTAAACCAAAGGGAAGTCGGCAGAAATGAAAGCTGCCCATGTTTTGTACCACAATCCCTGCCTTATGAGCATCATCCTCATGAAGTTTCATTTGAAAAAACCCAGAAGTGAGATCAAGTGTTGAAAAAAAATTTGCCCCTCCTAACATATCTAACATTTCACTCACATTTGGTAAGGGAAAATTTTCAGGCAAGGTTTTCTCATTTAGTTTTCTTAAGTCTACCACAAGTCGTTATGATGAATCTGGCTTTTTCACCAGTAATACAGGCGCGGCATAAGGGGTCGTCGAGGGCTCAATAACACCAGCCTCTAATAGTTCATTGACCTGACGAGCCATTTCAGTTTGTAAATGGTGCGGAACACGATATGGCTTTTGCCTGATGGGAATGTCGTCAGTGAGTCTAATTCTATGTTTGATTAAATCACAACAACCAAGCTCTGAAACATTTTTTGCAAATATATCGGTGTACTTCCACAAAAAGTTATTTATCTCTTGTTGTTGGGATAAGGAAAGATGAGATAGATCAATACTGCCTCCCCAAGCCATAAAATCAGGCTCTAAACTATCATCATTTTCAAGTATACGATTAATAACCGACTCATTTATATCAGGTATTACCTTCACCAATTTTAAATTTTTATTTAAGACCACCATTTCATCTGAGACATTTATAACTTGCACTAAACATGTGTTGTCAGGGGTTATGACTGACAGGGAATTAGCGACCAAGATATTTTTATTAACAAAATTATCATTTGGCTCTATAAAGATTTCTTTTTTGTTGTTGTAAATATTCGGACTTGAGATTCTAACCGAAAACACCTTTTCTGAGTTAGGTGGTATTTCAACCTTATTAAACAATATGCCAAAAACATCAGTATTATATTGATGAGAATTAGAATTTACTAGGTCATGTAACCGAGGGCTTCTATTTTCATCTGACCAGGAAATTTCAGTATCCCCGTTCGTCATCACCCTTCTTTCAAAATCCAGTACGAAATGAAATTTTGTTAGAAAATCAATGCCTAGCAGCACATTGAACGAACGGGACAATTTATTTTCTAAGACATACACTTCTATTTCAAAAGATTTCTTTTGTAAGTACGTCTTTAAACTGGCCTTTCCACAAACCTTAATATTTATACCCCCAATTGCAGTCAAATTATTTGTACCACTTCTCTGAATTTCTAATTTTAAAGCAGAACATGTTTCCATATCAATTAGACTTCTGCTTGCCCCACTATCCAATAAAATTCTGGTACTATACTTATTTATTTCTAACTCAATTATTGGCAATGAAAAACTTATTTCGTCGAAAAGACCGAAGACATATGGGGTTTCTTTCAAAACTGGCTGTCTTCCACCACTTTGTCCCTTTACATGTTTAAATTTGGTTTATTTCTTTCTAGTTCCCTATCCATTTCCTGATCCCTCCTGAAGTTATGCTGTTGATTACAATAACGAGCAATGTGCCCCTCCTGGTTACATCGGTAACAACCTATGGGCCTTCGTTGACCTTCATGTTTACGATAGAATCTACGGTTATCCCCTCCATGTGTTGGGTGAAAACTCTGCTGTTGTCCAGCACCTTGGTTACCCACAGAAAATTCTTGAAACTGCTTCTGCAGTGCTTCAACTTGCTTACCAAGATTTTCAACAATTTGAGCATACTTAGATGTGTGCTCGACAAGAGCACGTGTAAGCCCAACCTCTGCTCCCTGAACCACATTAATGTGAGAGTTTTGCAACTTTAGGGATTTCTCGATTAGCAAGGCCTGTTCTTTGGCCTGTGTGAAATCTTTTGGGTTATGCACTATTAATTCTGCCTTTATGTCATGCCTCACCCTGTTAATCATCTGATTTAGAAGCAGTTTGCTTTTAAAGCTCGGTGTGACGACATCCTCCCCATCCTCTCTTGAAGCATTTTAAAGCCAAACTCTCCACCCGAGTTACAAAGTCCTGTACCGATTCAGCCAGCGCCTGGCATGCAGATGTAAACTCATTTAGGATATCCACACCAGACCTATCTGTACTGAAATAAGCAATTAGCTTGCTCTTTAACTCCTCATAATTGACTAAACTTAGCCACAATTCATTTGAATTTAGTACCAGCCTCACATTTATGTCAGCTTTAAATCTTACTATATTTACTAGATGTACTTCATTCCATTTGGCTAAATTTTTGAAAATATCAAGCTTAGAGAAAAAATCTAATACATTCTGTTTGGTAAGATCAGGCAACAAGGCTATCAGCCCAGAATTTTGCAGTACCTGGTCATTGCCAGACGTCTCAATTACAGAATTATTATCTTCAGTGTTATTTACAGACATGATTCAAGAAAATTATTACAATTTGTATGCATAAAAATAATTATCAAAATTTGGTCACCTTCTACCACCAATTATACAAAACATTTGATGAACTCACTCACCATATCCTGGTCACGGCACCATTTTGTTCTAATTCTAAGCAATATATGTTACAAATTTACAAAAAAAACTTTGTTGTGTTTCCACTAAAAAAAAACAGTTTCAGCAAGGCGAGGGAATTCATCAATCATTTATTTTCCAGCATACATTGATTTCAATAAAAAAGGGGACAAAGAGGTCTCAACCCTACACAAATTTACAAGGGGGTACATAATTTATGATTCACATCTATGGCAGTTCAGTCATTTTGGCAGTTCATGTTGTTCTTATGGTTATGATTTGTAAATAACATACCTTATGAGGAGGGTTCTGCTTGGGTAAGGAGGCAACATGGCAGGTTACACCAGAATACTTTCCTGTGAGACTTTCCACACAATGGCCACCCTAGCTCCACGTTCCACTCTGTAATCTGACTGCATCAGGATAATACTAATTCAAGGGGGCCTTTCTGGTTCTTATTCAACCTTCTAATGCCTTGTATATGCTAGGCTCTTCCATATTTTTCTTGGTAGGACACTTCCTTTGCAAACCTTGGGATTTTCATCTCCCTCTCCACATGGCTGCCTCGTTTCTTCTCTACTTTTTCCAGCCTCCCCTTCACCCTCTCTTTTTCCCCCTTACTTCTGTTGCCAAACCACCAAAGAAAACCCCTTTCCAAAAATATCACCCCCAGACCAACAAGTGCAGAGTTGAGTTGAAGAGAGTGGATAGGGAAAGATATGCTAGAATTTGATATCAGTAAATCCCTCAAGTTGTATAGCAAAATATAATTTTAAAAACAATTTCCTACAGCACAAAATAATTACAGACTTAAAAGAGGTCAAATAATACTCTAATTTCTAAATTTTCAAATGATTCACTGTTGTAACTAACTGTAACTGTCAATTCACTGTTTACCTATAGTAGCTACCTGAGACATACCAAAAGCTAAACAAAAATTTGAGGATGTACTTTCATCTTTTCAGCACCACTGACTGCGCAAGTTCCCACATACAGCACTATAAACATAGCATTGTTAGTTTGCATGTATCACCACTCCTCATTTATCATTTATTTATTCAAAATATGAAAGGTGATGAAATATTGTGGCATCAAGGCACGCTGTTTCATCTAAAGTTTGAAGATGGAAACAAAAAGCATAAGTTTGCAACAATTTAAGAAAAGGGAAAGATTCTTGATAGCTTGAACCACTAGAAAGTGGGTCGAGAGTAGCACGGCAATTAGGTATGGGTGAATCTTTTATACGTATAATTAAAAGTCAAGAAGGAGAAGGCAATCCGTATAAGTCCAGTGGGTCCCAGAGTGGTGTCACCATAGATGTAAATGTTATAAAAGTAAACGCAAAGCTACTATATTTAAAAATAAATTAGAATGATGATCATTTTAAAATTATAAATGTAACTTATTGTATCTACTGTATAGTACTCTTACAGTGAAGTGCTTTAGTATTACTACATACTGTACGTACCGTAGTTTTATTTCTATGTTGCTCTCTCCCATTGATCATTGATTTTGTGCATTGTAACAGTATTTTATGTTGAATAATGCAACTTTTTTTAAAAATCGGTAAAACTTCAGGTTTTTAATGTAAGAAACGTTCATGTATAGTCAAAAACAGTTTAAAATGTGTTTAAATGTCTAAAATGTTTGGGTATTTCAATAAAAAAATCATATACACAACACTTTTCCACAACGCGAAATTCCGACTTACGCGAGGAGTCTCGCGTGAGTCGGGATCCGACTGTAGTTTGATAATTCTTAAAGTATTGTTGCCGTTGGTGCTAACACTCAGACGGATTTGAAGCGAGAAACAAATGTTGTTATATACGGTACTCTCCGATCATTTGGTTAGGAAAACCTAAAGCACCGACCCGGTCACATGGTTTAACTACGACAAAAAATACGCGTTTTGAGTGAATCTAGTGAAAGAAATCCAATTTCACCAGTACTTTACTTTAAAATATATCACTGGACCTAAAATCGGTGCTTTCAAGAAATGAAGGCTTCACTCTTTCTCTCTCTACATTTTATCTATTCTCAATTGACATGTCAGAGCAGTCACAGTAGGAAATTTCATTACAAAAAGCAGAGCTGGCTTTCTTATTGTCCTTTGGCAACGAGTTAACTATTTATTTCAATTTTCGCTCAACAATGGGTTAAAATAAATATTAATCATTTGGGAGATATAACCATCCAATGTTTAAATTAATTAATAGACAAAAACGTTTCTGATTCGATCCATCGCGCTTTGAAACCATGCTTGCCACAACTTAATTACGCGCAAAAAATCTGATCAAAATCAGTCCAGCTGTTTAAAAGCCTTCTGGTGACAAATGTCCGCATGGAAAATTTTTATATATTAAGATAATTGAGTAAAGAATATTCACATAAATTTTTAGAACGCTTGGTCAAAAACTCTTTGAGCTAGAATGCTCCTCAGTTGAAAAAGAGTTGCTTCGAAAAAAACGCTTTTTAAAAAAAATCAGGGTTCGTACGCTCCGGGAAAACCTGGAATTTTCAGGGAAAATGAGACAGGTCAAAATGTCCGGGAAAAGTCGGGGAATTTTCCAAATTTACCCCCAAATTTTTTTTTTCCAACTTTTTCCCAGGGAATTTTGTTCTATGAGATCTAATAGTCATTTTTATCGATGTTTCCAAAATTAAATTGTAAAAATTTTGAGGCATAATGACATTAGCAATAAAAAAAGTGGCAACCCAAAAAAACTTTCGCAGCCGCCATTTTTGACCCTCAATAGTTCCCCCCCTCCCCCCCCAAAAAAAGAAAAAAATCCTCAGGTGAACAGGAGTTATGCACACACTCAACAGGGAAGATGACAATTTACTGCTTCGGAAGCACAATAAGCCTGAAGATGGGAACTTCGATCGGGGAAGTTTTTTTGATTGGAAAATCTTTTCAGCTATGTGTGAAACGTAGTCACCGTTTTTGGTCATTCACAAGATGAAAGTAGACACGATCCTTAATTTTCTAAGTTTTCAAAATCAAAGCAGAATTAAACGTTTTCTTTAATCGCAAACTATTGAAAATACCGCAAAATGTGCTGCAAAATGTTTTTTCTTTTTAATTTCATTTTTATTATTATTTTAAATAATTTTCTTGAGAAATAAAAAATTTTGTTCTTAAAACTTAATCTTACCCTTATTGCCTTGGAGGCAAATGTGCTAAAAACTGAATTGTAGTTTCATGAAGATTTATTTATTTTTTCAAATTGTTTTCCTGCTACAAATTCAAAAAAAAATCTTAGTTTTTTTGAGCTTAGCCGCCATATTTGGTCATTCCCAAGATCGAAGTACATAAGACTTTTTAAGTATCTAAGTTCCCGAAAACGGCATTGGATTTTTATTTCAATGCAAACTATTGAAAACAACACAAAATGTGCCTTTTTTTTCCGGATAATTCATAATTATTTTCTGGAAAAATGCAAAATTTTAACTTCAGAACTTTTTTTAAATTATAATTGATTTAGATGCTTATGTATTAAAAACTGATTATTTTGTCTCAATTGTAGTTATTTAAGAATTATTAATTTTTTATAACTACTTTTATGCTATAAATTCAAAAATCAACTTTTCTTAAATTTTTCACTTAGTCGCCATATTTGGTCGTTTTGCACGATGGAAGGAGACATAAACTTCTAAAAACAGAATTGGATGTTTATCTCAATGTGAACTGTTGAAAGTAACATAAAATATGCAACAAATTATGAATTTTTAAAAATTAATTTTCTAAAGAAGAAAATTTTTAATTTTAATGTAAGCATCCTTTAATATGTGAAAGAAAAAAAAAGGCGATTATTGACATTAGCGTACGATCGGTGGATGTTGATTTTTGTTATTTTGCATTGCATGGTATGCCAATGAATGCAACAAGTTAATCATATTGATACTGAAAAATAGCTTTGTATTTTGCTCAATATTTTTTGCGTTATATACTAATAAGAAAATAAAAAAAGGAATTATAAACCAAAAGCGGATGCTAAAAGATTGCTGCATGACTACAGCAAAATGCTAATATTACACATGACATTCGAGAACCGCTAAAATAACTTGAAAGTACTTTGTTTTCAACAAGTAGAAAACCAATTAAAACAATTTTGAGCAAAGTGTTTGAAAAAAACTTAAAATTTTGAGAAAAGAAAGAAAAAAAAAGATTTTTTTTCCAATGTTTTTTCATGTTTTTTTTTTTAATTTAAGGGGGAAGTTTCAGTTCTTTTGCATTGCTACTTGAAATAATTTTAATTATTTTTAAAATATTGCTTTTTAAACTTAATTTTGAATGAATCAAGTAACCTGGAAAACTTGGGGAAAAGTCAGGGAATTTTTTTTAACCACAAGTGTATGAACCCTGAAAAAGGCTGTGAATGTTTTCAAATCTCCACAGTCACTTTAAGTGCTCATAGTGTCGGAACTAATCAGAATTTTTCACTCAAATTTTTTTAACATATTCTTGAATAGTTTTACTAACATTTTATGACATTAAAAAAAAGGGTTTTTTTGACCAGTCTTAACTGATTTCCCCCCTCAATATGTAATAAAAAAATGCTTTACTAAATATTAATAGGTCTCAATCAATATTTTTAATGCTAATAACAAGAGCTAAATAACAACTTTTATAGTAACAAAAATAATTTACTTACCACAAAATATTACAATATGAGTATAATTTTTGAAAATTGCTTGTACTATCATATGCTTTGATCTTCAGAGGTAACTTTTTCTTGACTGGAATAGACTACATGTGATACTACAGGTTAAAATATTACCAGATAGGCGAAACTAAAAACAAAGTAAGTATTTCACCATTTCACTTTGTGCTGCTATTTAACTTCACCCCACTTTTCCCTACTTCCTTCCAGCTTATCATACTAGACCCTAGAATAGACCTAGATATTCCGTTGCTTAATATCTTGGGTCCAAGCATGAGAACTACGATGGACACATTGCCTAAAATATAAGAATGAAAGGTTGCAAATAATAGACGTTCTTTTAATTAATTTAAACATAAATATACATTATTGAAACATGCAAATGTTTTATTTAAAATACTTCTTAACACGTTCACCAACTCAATATGATGTTAAATATGAAGAAATTATTTTACTTGAGTATTAATCTTATGTTTTAGGCCCATTTCTTCTTCACTGGTTTCCGCAAATATTTTCTGCTGGCAATACTGCTGAATTTCTGCCATTAGTTACAAATGTCATTAAATTTAATGCTGCTTATCTTTATGATGATACTGTTGCTGGTTTTATCGAGTAAGTAATTCAGTTATGTTTTTGCTGGTGATAATTTTTGTCCCTTGTTCTCAGTTATTTGTTAGTAAGTGCTTGTGAAAGTTTGAACATCATTGTTTAATTTTTTTGCAACTGTACTTGCAACACATTCATACTCGGTTTTATTTTATTTATTACCCAATGCCATTAGGATTTTTAAAAATTTTTTTTATCATAGAATTGAAGGGCTCGGGGCAGAAATGTGACAAGCCATGAGGAGTGACTTTTCAATCAAAATATTTGTTTCGCATAACTAAAATTGAAATAAACATGACAATGGATTATGTCATTTAGAGAAAAACTTATCTGATTTTAGTATTGCAGAATGTAGAATGAATAATACCTTTGAAACATTCTACAAATATTTTTTATCCATTGGAAATGGGCCTACTGAAAAAATTTGCATGGTGTGGCATATCTCATTCTTGCCTCGAGCCCTTCAAATGCAAACAGACCTGGACAATCAATATCACAAACTATCAGTAGAGGGAAAAAAACTACAAAACACCTTATTTGTTGATTATAGAATCCATAGTAGATAAAAAAAAGCATAAAAAAGACATGCCAACTGACTTTGTTTATAGTGTTCTATCTCTAGCCTCCTGCCACTGGAGAAATTTCTCCTGTTTTTAAAGGAATAAAAATGTTGCAAACTTGTGACTGTCAAGTCTTTTTAGTTTTGCTTTCATCTTGGAAGTAAAAATTTAGAAAACCTTCTAACTATACAGGCAAAGAAATTGGATGTTGTTGCACCAAAGATTTGGAAAAGATGCTTTTAAAAAATGATAAGGTAGCTACTCTAATCACTTTGAACAATCTATCAGCACTTTTGTTAATTTCTGTTTTCAAAAAAAATTCTGATGGTTGCTAGATTATAATAAAACTAATTTTTCATGTTTATTTATACGCGTTTCTCATGACCATGTATGAATACTTGTTATACATTCATTTATTTTTGTCTTGAATCAACTACAAGACTGAAATTTTCAGTCAAGTTCAATTTCAAGTGATGACTACGGTTTCAAATAATGTACTGAATAATACTAAAAAATAGCAATAGCAAAAGTTATTTTTTTTATAAATTTTATATGTCTTTGAAAAATTATTAACTTGGATTAAATTGAGAATTGAATTTTCTATGATGTCTCTCAAAGAACATGAAAATTATCAATTGTTTACTTGTTTTCATCTGGTTCCGAGGTGTAAAACTTTCTCCTGTTTTTCCATTTTGTAAAGTTGTCAAGTGTGATAAAAGTTATGCTATAATGGCGCCTTAGAAATATATTACCAGATTCCAATGTTAGTTGATTCGAATTTCAAAATTGCTGTATTAGATTGGACAATATGAACTACAGAACATGTCGAGACGTTATGATATATTATTTAAAATTTCAGGGATATATTTTTTTTTCTCAAGTTGTGTTATCGAAATTTTTATGTGAAAGGTACGATTTAACATATACTTTATCTTGTGGGTGCAGTTCAGCACAATCGTAAATCACATTATTTTAACTCTTTTGGTGTGCATGGCACTCCTAATGATTTGAAGCTGAGGCACTCTTAATGTTTTTCTTCTTGTTTTAAAGCAAAATATCTTTGAAACCTTCGTAATTTACTTAAATACAAATAATTTATATTTGGTTTATGCAAAATTAAATGGAAAATAGATTTAAGGAAAAAATAAGGAACAATTAGTGGTAATTATTAAAATGAGGGGAAAAAAATTAAAAGGTTTGGCATAATTTACTATTTTGCAAGAGGATTTCAAGTGTGTGGTAATTGTTCTGAAAAGTAAATGTTTCTCCCTTCACCTAAGTTTTGCAATATCCTTGAATCTCATTAGTTTATGAGCATAAGTATATTTTCAGATTTTGGAATCATGATTTTTTTTTTCTTTTTTGTAGATGTATCAGTATTTACTGCACTAAAACAAATTCTGATGGAGATATTCAAGTTAGTATATCACTTTTTTCAACTTCTTAATTTTTGTGTCCTGCAGAAGATATGTAGAACAAAACACATTTTCCATAATTTCTGTGTATATATTCTTTTTTTTTCTTTTTTGAATTCATTGGTTGAAAGCACCTATCTTTGTTAGATTTGATTTTGTATACATATTTGTCCACATGATCAAATGCTCCCAAACAAAATTGAATGTATAAGCAGTTATTGAAAACATGCTGCATATCGAAATCATATTGAATACATAACTCAAAATAATGCAATTCCTCTTACTTCTTATAAGTTCGCTTTTTGATAAATCTTCTGGTGTAGATAGCTTTGGCAGTCAAAATCTTGCTCTCAAGTTGCTGTCTCTTCCATCTGAAAATTTTCTTTCAAACTTGAGCAGCATTTAAAACAAGAAAGTGAAAGGTAATCTAAATCATTCTTGAGCATTTATAAAGTCATTTTTGTTTCTTACACAACTTTTTGAGAAAGATGCTAAATTTAATTGTAACTGTATGCATTTATTAGCTAATGCTTGTATGTGTATATATATATATATATATATATATATATATATATAAATCAAATTTTATTATAACTAACGTGTAATCATGAATTTTTAAAGTATACTATTCAAGACTGCGCTCCGGGCGGCTATGACAATACTGTTAGCAGTCCCAAAATACTTGGGGACTGAGAAAAATATTGAGCACAAACAAAGTTTAAGATACTAAAATGTAAAATTTATTTCCCTTTTAATACACTCCTAATAGATTAATAAAAACAAACATAGAAATGCACAAAAAAGTGTGAAAACTGCTGCTTAAGCTTATTTCTCCTATTATTTAAATATTCTTAGTAAGTTTCTCACTTAAAATTATCTTAATGTTTTGCTATTCGGTTAAAGTTTTTGGCGAATAATCTTATCATTTCAGCATTATTTGTTGTGATATTTTACTTGGTGATTTGAGAGTTCTCCCTCAACTATCACTGCGATGGCAAGTTCAGGGATTTGAAGTTAATGAGGATTAATTTTTAAGCTTCCATAATTCTTAACTTTTTGTTCCCCATTGCTTTTAGCATTCCAAAAGAAAAATGAACTATGTAAAAAAATGACCTACTGTAATACATTTGGAAATTAAGTTTGTGTTATCTAGAAATTTCTACATTTTTTGCCTGCAAAATTTGTAGCTATTTTTAAAATTTAAAATTTCCTCAAATTATAAAGATATCCCCTATTTGCATTTAATTTTTTTAATTTTTACTTCGTATGGAGTAAAACCTTATGTTTTGGAAACATGCCTATGCTGATTAAATGTCGAAATTCTATTTCCGAAAGTTTTGAAACACCCTGTATGCATATATGCTTGTGTATGTTTATGCATTGTATTTGTTGCAATGTTTTCTGTGCAGAAATCTTAATATTGTAACATAAGACAAATTTGAAAACATATTTTATGAAACTGTTTTTTTGATCATAAAGACAACATAAAAATATTTTTTGAATAGGAATGTCTGAATATCTTAGATGCCATATTGTGTTACAGTCATGTACCTGATAATGTCCTGCGGAAGTTTATTCATACATTGTGTGTTACTGTGAACATGGAACAGTTTTCACAATGCAGTTGGAAGGTATGTTCAATTTTGCAAATTATTTTATGTTATGAAAGAAATGAGCTAAGTATCACATGACAACATTTCATTTAAAGGTATACATGTTAGTTAAAACTCAAATATTTATAATATTGTTAAACTCATGTTTGTTAGAGACTGAAAATGTTTTTTTTTTTCAGTGTAATTAAGACATGGTCAATTGGCGATAAGCAAGGGCACCCATATGCAAAATTGTAAGGCGGGGAGGCTCAAATATTTTCCCCATGGGTTAGGAGGGTATTTTCTCCATGAAAACCGATTTCAGGACAGATTAGAGTCATTAAAATATTTTATTTTTCATAACTCAGCATTAATGGCTGGAGAATAAATGTTTTTACATTTTTGCAAAGGAAAAAGTACCAAAAGCAAGAAAGTTCTAATTTCAAAAAGGGGGGCAGCCCCCTTGCCCCCCTATATGGGCGCCCTTGACGATGAGTAGAAGACTTTACAACCTCCTCGGTATACATGAGAAATAACCCTGGGCCCTGAATGGGAGGGAGAGAGAGAGAAAAACCAGAAAGAAGAGAGATGAGGAAATGAATGGTGTTGCTTTGTGTATAAGTTGAAGGCTATGCCAGCAGCACCTGGGTCAAAAAGTGTTGCAGAAAGGTTGCAAGGTTTTCTAGTTACCGTCTTTTAGCTATGTCTTTGCTGCACTCCTGCTAGCCTCTAGCACAACAGCACAGGATTGTCAAGTCAGAATATAAGAAGGAGGGAATAAAGCTAAAAACTACCTAATTTAGTAAACAATAAATTTAACATCAAGTTTAAATTGGATATCTAATCTTCAATCAGCCCTCAAGGTGCTAATTGAAGATCTGAGGTGTGTTACCTCCATTTTGACTACTGGTTCGCCAATGTACCCCCATGTGAATTGGTGCCCAATTATTTTTAGATGCTCATTCCTCCAAGGGGACAGGGCAATCAAACATTTTCTCTGTTGCCTACTATATTTCAGGAAGTAATGGGCAGAAAGAAATGAAATTCTCTCTCGGTCCATATGTTGACCCTAAAGGGTACAGATACTAATTCAATTTTCATGCCAATAGCACTAATGGGGGTTGAGCAATCAAATATTTTTCTCAATACTTGTGACTGCTATATCTCAAGAGGTGATGAACGGAATCAAATGAAAATTGATCCCTAGGTAGATCTTAGGGGATACAAGAGCCGATTCGATTTTGGCATTAATAGCTCAAAAGGGAGTGGTGTAATCCACCTTCTTTTTCTGTTCATTGCGAGAGCTATATCGCAAGAAACAGAGCCATATCATAAGAAGTAATGCTGCATTTTAGATCTAATTTAAAATAAATTTGAACCTACAGGAAAGCAGGCGCTGTTTCAATTTTGGCGCCAGTCGCTCCAAGGGGGGCTGATTTTGCCTTTTTGGGCAAATAAAAATAGCTTAATTAATGCAACAATGTGAAAAATAAATCATGTTAAAAATTGTATGCTCTAGGAAGGCTATCATGTGATTTAATTGTTGTCAAATGATTGGGAAAATCTCAATGATTTAAAATTTTATCTATTGCCATATAATCACATTAGAATCCCGAAAACTCGACAAGCCTGACTCATATTTTTTGGCTTTGAAAAAGGGAAAAAATAAATACAAACAGGCACAGTATTTTCGAAAAAAGGTAATTTAATTTACGCATGTTTTTTTTAAGACCAGTTGTCTTTTCATTAGTTATACCGGCTAACAAAGTTCAAGTGTAAACGCAGTCTCTCAATGTCTAGGTTATTTTTGAAAGTGTGATTTTTCAAAATTTGTTTCATCTCTGTTTAATAAACGCAAGCACTCTTGTTCAACTGCAATGATCAGTGTGAGTCCAGTTGATGTAAACCGCCCAATAATGTAAGATTGCACCATTTCACAAATCTCAATGTAAAGTACCTTCCAATACTCCTTTGGGATTTTGAAAGCGTGCTGTGAGCTGGCTTCGTTGTTTTCATACTTCTTTGGTATACGTCGATTCTGAGGAAGCGAAGGATCATAATTTTTTTGTGAAAGTTTTCTTTTAAACATGATTCCTAAAAGTATTAAACTACCACGCCTCCAATTTAATATACAAATCAAACCCCCATACATTTTTTCTGGATCAGCAACACTTAGATGAGCTCGCGGCAGCGCTGCCTACCAGCAACAGATTTGACCCGTAAGTTCGCGCACTGGGACAAATTCTAAGTGTGCTTGCAGCACTATAACACCATCATTATTCACACTACTTGTTTTCAGTTAACCTGCTTACTACCGTAATAATTATTTGTTTTAGCTCAGTACTGAATGTATTTTACAAGGTAAACTATCTTCAAACAAGGAAAATAAAAGAAATTTATTTGTTTAGAAAACATAATATAGCTTAATACTTTTCTTGATTTATTGGGGGGCTCTGCCCCCTCAAAAATATTTTTGGGGTGCCCCCTCAGACCCCATGGAGTCGGCGCCACTGCTTGTCTGAAATCTTGTGCTAGTCACTGTTACTTTAAGAATTTCCAACCTTTCTCCAGTGTGGTAGTGCCACTACTCTGATCTACCATGCATCCTTTTTAACCTACTTTCCTGTAGGAATAAAAGTAAGAAAGAAAACTTGAAAGAAGGCCAAATGCTTCCTAAAATATTGCTTTAAAAAAAGTTAAAGAATAATTAAAATAATTAAATGAAAAATCAAAAATTGGAAAGTAAGATTTAGAGATGGGAAAATGTGTTTGTTTCTGGCGGTCTGTTGATTGGCTGGTCTGGTTATGCAAATGATTACATTAACTGTGATTTCATTAAGTAGCACTTACTGTATATCCATATATAATCATTTCGTTTGATGAATTCAATCTTAAAAAGTGAAAGGGTGTCAGTCAAATTTGATAAGTAAAATTTTTAATATTTCAAACAATCAAGAAAGCTCATATGTTTATTTCAGCTTATGAGAAATTTGCTTGGGACTAATGCAGGCCATACAAGTATATTTATACTGTGCCTTATTTTACAAGACAAGTAAGTTCATTTAAATTTAATAATTTCAGATTGTTTTCTTTTCAAATTTTGCGTTCAAATGCATTACATTCAATATGTTTCAAATCTTATAAAGGCTCAATCTAATTAAACTATCTGAACTGAAATATTGTTGTAATGTTTAACCAGGGCCAAATTTAGACTTCTTGGGGCTGTAAGCTATTTCCCATACAGAGCTCCTTTTGTAGTCTGAATAATTATTTTATCGGTGGGGAAGAAGCCATGTTTAAGTTGCCCCCCCCTCTCTCCCCTCCTGCACTATATGTTGTCTTTTTCATGTAATAAATGGAGCCATGCTTTTTCTCTTTTGTTGTTTTAATGTGTTTTGCCCTGCTGTCCTCTTATGCTTGACCTTTTAAGAGGAGTAATGGTATCAAGAGGGTGTTACAGGGCTTCCCTTTAAGTGAGGTATAGAAATCCCCAATTTTAGAGGAGCCAGGGGTTTCTATCTCCGTGAAATTTTTAAAAAATAGATGTAAAATTCTGCATTTTGAAGCCTTTATAAAGGGTAATTGGAACTACAAAAATATCAGGAAAAAAAGACAAACAAAACTTTTTAAAAGTTATATATGTTCTTATTTTGAAAATTAAGATAATACACACTAAAAATTATTTAGTTATCTTTAAATAGTTATTTTGAATTAGTTCTAATTTAAAAAGATAGAATTTTAATTCTTCAGTTAATTTCCAGCGTTAAAATATTCATGTAACATTTATCGTAATACATAATTAAAAAATTTTCCTAGTATGTTTATTTTTTATTTACAATGGGTACATATCATTTATTTGTACTTTACTGCCTAAACTTAGAATGAGATCAGTTATTTTGCCAAATGAGCCATTTTATTATTTTTTTATTTTAATTAATGTAACATTTCATATAAATGTTTTTCCCTTATTTCTAGCTGTTCAGTGCTTGAGTAAATGGAAAAACATACGTAATTGCTAGTTGCGGCACTTAAGAACGTAAGACTCCCATCTTCTTAGTGTGTGCGCAAAAGTGAAGTTGTCTGATGCATGACGCTGCCCCTAGAGACGGGCATTTGGTCTCAGATACATGTCGCCTCTGTGTGCGCCACTGCCTTACTCGCTCACATCGGGTTTCAGTACAATTAGTTCTCGACCACCCCTCAAACTCACTGCCAAATATAACGATGGAGTAAATATCGAATGATCAACAGTAAAAAATGCTTTGAAAGAAAGGGCAGTTAAAAGAAAATAGGTAACAAAAGAGTAACATGCCCATTTAGACAATTCATAATTTATAAACTTGACAAGAAATAAAATTGAAGTACAATTTGCTTGAGATTTTCAAAGACTTATCTATTTATTTTTAAAGACTCAAGAACAATTAAAATTATTTAAGGCACTTCATCTGCACTTTCCAGTTTCTCACCTTTTAGTTCTTGATTGTACAGTTTTATAGTAATGTTCTAACTTGGTAAGAAGCAGCTATTTTAAGTTTAAAAGTAGAAATAAACTATAGATTTCTCATTACAACAACTTTTTTTTAATTACATGTAGTGCAGAAAACAAAAAAGAATAGAAGTAGTGTAATTTTTTTTTTGTAATAAACAGATTTACAATATGCAGTAGAAGTATGAAAAAAGCAAGCAATGCAAAAATTTTTCCAAAATACTGCATTTGGGATTAAATTAAATAGCAAATTGTGAAACACGCGAGTCACAAAAATTTGTCTCAAGCAGTATGTTACAGAAATGTGAGAACCATGATTTTTACATTTTTAGTGCAGGAGGTTTAGTAAGGAGCTTAATTTGACGTATTTTGGCATTCTTCTCTCTTATCCCCTACCATTTGTAAAGAAAATTTAAAATTCAAGGTTTGTATCCAAACTTTTCAAAATTTTCAAGGTTTCCAAGCATTTAAAAATGAAATTAATTTTTTCAAGTGTTTTTCATTTTTTTTTGTAATGAATCGTACTATTTTGAGGGAGTTGGGGGGTCTCAACAAAGCGAGGGCCTTAAGCTATAGCTTGTCTAACTGATACATAAATCCTGTCCTGCGTTTGGCCGCCTCAACTCCAAAAATTTACAATTTGGCACTCCAGCAAAAAAGGTTGGAGGCTCCTGGTTTTTACAATCCAGTCACTTGTGTAGAAAAGTGTCCGAAACTGCCCAATACTATATTTTGAGTAAATATGTATTTAACCCCTTGAGGACCAGCGCGCGGAAAACAAAACGCACTCACGGGACCGAACGCTCCGCAATGGAACGTCGCCACGGGCCCACGCACTTTGAGCTGTTAAGCCTAATTTTCCTAAAAAAATCATATAAAATCAGAATTTCAATATAAATACTCCAAATTTATAGGATATGTAAATAATGTATAACTACTTAATATTTATTAACACCGAAGGTATAACACTAAAATAAAAGAAAAAAATATGCAAAACACTAACCTTCTGTATGCACACAAAAATAAAGGATACGATACGCAAATAAACATATGAACAAATACCATTGAAATCAGAATGAAAAAAACCTGTGCTTTACTAGTCTTTATGAACTTAATTTTAAAAATTCTGCTGCGTGTGGTATAGTTCAAAACAAGGATCGACACACAGTCCTACGTTGCATATTTTGCACTCATAGCACGAAGTTTGCCTTGACTTTTTGTTTTTTGCGCAAACGACGCATCGTCTTCTAGCTTTGTTACCTTTTCCATCAATGTAAATTTTCGGAAAATGTCTACCGGATAATCGGAAAGGTTGAGTGTCCGGTGATTTTGGAGCTATCTTATGAGTCTTCGGTTTGCTAAACTTATCAGTTATTTGATGAACAATTCTAGTTCTGAATTCCAAAGCTGATAGTTTTTCTCCTTTTACTTTCGAATATATAATGTTTGCGTTTAGAAGTGCCATATCTAAAAATCCAAAAAACAGTTTTTTATACCATTTAACTGTTTTTCTGAAAGCAGGATAATGGTGAATGACTGAATCACCGCAGTCAACGCCTCCCATGTTTTGATTGTATTCAACAACACACAATGGCTTTGAAATGTCCTCTTCAGTCTTTCTGTCTTTCTTGCCGACTGACACAATAACATTGTCATGAGCAGTTGACAGCATTAAAACAGTTTTCTTTTTGTCCTTAAATGCAAATAAGTTCACACAATTTTTCTGCATCACAACAGTTTCATTTTTTTTTACATCAGGAATGATTTTCGGCATTCCTTTTCTGTTTCGCATGACAGTCCCACACATGTTTGTGTTGTTTTCATGCAGATATGAAGCAAGGTTTGGGGACACAAAAAATCTGTCTAAATATAAGTTGTATCCTTTTCCCAACAGATCTGATAAAAGTGTTTTCACAACTCTCTCACCGTAGAGACCTGCAGTTTGAATGATCTCAGTATCCTTTCCAGTGTAAACACAACAGTTCCATATGTATCCTGTCTGCGATTCACACAATTTATATATTTTTATTCCATATCTCGCTCTTTTAGATGGTATATACTGACGAAAACTTAAACGTCCTTTCCAACCAAACAGAGTTTCATCAATGCATATGTTTCTTTCAGGCGTAAGTATGGACTTGAAATTTTCTATTAGTGCAGTTAGTACTGGCTTGATTTTCTCCAGTTTTTTCGCTTCGGCATCGGAATTAAAATGCAGGAATCTCAAAATGTCTAGGAATCTGTTTCTTGCCATAGCCATGCTAAAAAATGGTGTTAAAAGCATTGTATTTGTAGAAAAATACATTTTTAAGTTAGGTTTTCGGATGATACTCATTAGAATTACTAATGAGAGAAATATCATAAGTTCATCCACTGTTATGTTCTGAAAAGGCTTGATAAGACAGCTAGTTGAGGGTTCAGATTCACTTTGCTTTTTCTCGATTATTTTCTGAGCAAAAGCATTTGTTTCATTGACGATGATATCTAAAAGTCTCTCATCAAAGAAAAGGTTAAAACAATCCAGTTCAGTCACTGGCTGCGCAGTGGTAAAATTTGGTCCAGTTCTCACCGAAAAGTCAATTTGCGGAATTTGTTTTATCTCTGAAGACCAATTAGTGGCAGGCTCAGAGCAAGCATCGCCTGCAACCTCTTCATCATAATCATATCCTTCAGTTTCTGAGGAAGATGAACCTTCTGAACCACTATAATTTCCTATATCACAGTCACTATCTTCGCTAGTTTCGGAATCACTTTCATTCATAATTTTACTAATTTCACTCTCCGTTAAATATCTCGGTCTTTTAGCCATGGCTAACAAAATTGAACTAACTACATCTCTTGCACATGCCTCAAAAATCCCACAAAATACACCCTGAAGAACCCCTTCTCCCATCTTAGCCATCTGGATTCAATAATCGAAGTTCAGCAAATGAAAGAAATGAATAAGAAAGAAGCGAAAGCAGAAAAGAAACCGAAATTAACATGTACTTCCAAATCAAAAGTGCGCTTCTAACGAGCCATAAATCCTCAGACCTCTGCTAAGCACTTTGAGAAATATTCAATTCCCTCCCCCTCTCATGTATTAGTCAGCTAGATATAGTTATTTCATTACTGCATTCGAAAAAAGCAAAGCAATAAACAAACGCGCTGGCGTCCTTTTAACTGTCAGTTTAAAGAGCCAGAACTCCCGGTTTGTTTACATTAATAAATCTATCCTCCTAACCTATCAGACAGCGCGAAACTAAAACTAACGCCTGTACATGAAGGTCAAATACCATGTGACTCGAGTATGATGAAAGTTACAACCATTTAGCGCCATCTATTATCATTTAAAAATTCAAATAAATCGTTCCGTTTTGAAAACGCGCCCACGTGCCGCTGGGATGTAAGCGTCGACAAGAGAGCATCGCGGTAACGTGCCGCTGGGAAAATAAGACAGGAATCGTTCTGTCACGGCGGCGTGCCGCTGGGTTCGAACGGGTTAATGAGAAAATATCAAATAAATAAATAAGTAACAATAATTTTTAAAAGTAATATTTTGCATTAAAAATAATAGTAACCTAATTTTGCTACATACATGTGTGCAAATAAAGGTGTTCAAAATTTAGTTCAATAATTAGGAAAAACATGGGGCACATGCACTAATTAACTATAAGTGTAAAGGATAACTTTCAATGAGAAAACTTACACCTCAGTTGATACGATTTGCAGAGCAATAAAATTGTTAGTTAAATTATAAATACATCAATTGTCTGTTGTGTGCACCCTATATTTTTCTTTTTAAAGCTCACAAGTATTTTAATAGCTATTGAAACTCGCAATCACAAATTTTCCGAACAATCTGTAAGAAATTCTTAAATTGTAATGGTCTTTAAATCGACATGAAGCTTAGAGAAATAATTTTATACTTTTTACCAAATATTTAACAACATAGTATATTAAAACTTCTTTAATCAGACTTTCTTTCAATGCATATCATCCCAAAATGGAGACTTGGTTAGCGTGTTGTGCTAATATTATGATTTCGAATTCCGCTTGCCCAAAAAATGTCGTTTTGATGACTTATTTTCTGCAGCAGAATTCTGATTGAAATTTCCATAAATATATAATCCAAACTCATTGCAGCTGAGTTAGTTCTGTTGTTGTTAAAATTTGGAAACAAGACAATAATGAAAATATGGTAAATTTCAGTAGATCTTTTAAAAATATTTTAATAAAAATAAAGGAATCAATTTCTTTTTTTTTTTTTTTTTTTGCGTTATTAAGCATTGTGCTTTAGTGTATTGCAGCCCGAGATGGAGGCTCACTTTCAGTGCGTTATTTGCAATTCCCGCCCTTCTTGCATAGTTGGTCATTTACTGTAATTATTTTGTCTTTTTTTCAGTCAGACCATGTAAAACTATAGCAGAATATGTAAGTATTTTTAGCATCTGTTTTAAAGGGTGGGACTAAAATCAGGAAAAAAATGTTCACACGTTCAAGTGTTTTTTCCGAAGAATTGTTGAGGGTAAGTAGGCTCGCTTGTAAGTTGACCTCCTAATTTTTAACTTCGTTTATTGTACTAAATTTCTCTACTTATAAATACAAATACAAAAGTGACGACCAGCAACAGGCTCTGGGCCCAGCTAGACTGGTCCTAGTCAATTTAGAATCCCCAGTGAAGATCAATGGCCGTCTTAAAGCTATCTACTCCCTTATTCATTACCACCTCTTCCGGTAAACTGTTCCAAAGTTCCACTACCCTGCTATAATAATAATTTTTCCTAATATCCATGTTAGCCTGAGATTTAAATAACTTAAAACAATGACCCCTTGTCCTGTTTTCAGTGCTAAACTTCAGCCCCGTAACATTTTTCATTTTAATAAATTTAAACAACTGAATCATGTGCCCTTGGTCTTTTCTTTGCTCAAGTGAAGCAAATATATGTGAATATATACGGTATGTCTGAACTAATGCCACTGAATTTCATGAAAATAGCCTTTGACGAAAAATTGTTATGAATTAGTGCAACTAACTTTCTGACTGACTTAGGTATATGGCAATAAGTACATTATGATATTTTTTTCCATGTTAGAATAGTTTGAACTTATGTTTTTATTTCTTTTTCTTAATTGTAACTGACGCATTTTACCTTTTCCCTCAGATATAACTACAAACAAGCTTCTCTAGTTCGTGGAGCAGTTTTCTTTATTGGAATGGCATTATGGGGCTCAAATCGAGTACAGACATTGACACATCCACCAGCTGCTGTATTACCATCATTTTTTAGAGTTAGTACCTAACCATTTAGTTATAAGCTGCCGTTTTATAAGAATGTAGTCTTCAAAAACATTCAGATTGCCCTTTTTAAACTATTGCTGTTTTTTTCTCCCCAGTGTGAAAGTAAATTTGGCGTATGTATTCTTTTTCATTTTATTGAATTGTTGAATAAGTTCTCGCTATTTTCCAACAGACTGCATACCGGAACTGATTGTGTTATTTTATGATAATGACGCATCTATTTACAAGTGCTAGAAATTTAGTGTATGTTATTTTGACTAAGTGCAACCAACTTTATTCTTCAAATCTTAAATATGTCAAATTTCATGCTGACAAAAAAATAATGAGTATTTGTGGAGAATTTAAATGCATTATTTTTGTTCCAAAAAAAAAAAAAAAAGATTTAAATCTGACAATATGAGTGGAGACTTAAGGCAATCATGCTTCGTCTGAAACAACTTGTAGAGATTGGTTTGGAAGCTTTAAACGTAATCCTCAATTTTTACGATTTGAAACCTATACATATATTTTACAAATAATGATTTTGATCTTAAAAATAAAGAGTTCTCTGGTGCACCAATTTTTTTTTAAAAAGCGTTGAGCTTCTCGAACCAAATGAAATCTACACGGGAGATCGTACTAGACTACAATTGAAGCAAATAAGCTGAGCATTAAAGGAAGAAATGATTTTTATAGGAGCAGAGATAGCACAAGATCATTTTAGAACATAACAATGCTCGGCCACATGTTGCAGTACCGGTAAAAACCTATTTGGAAGTATAAAATTGGGAAGTACTAATCCACTCTTCATATTCACCAGACATTGCCTCTTCTGACTAACACATGTTCCAGTCGATGACATATGGCTTGGCTAAGCAGTCCTTTCATGTCAAAATACCAGAAATTGCATCAACTCTTGGACAGCCTCAAAAGATGCATCGTTTATCCAACACCAATGCGAGATTCAAATGCTGCCAGAAAGATAGGAAAAACCAGACGCTAGTGATACACAATAATTTCAGTAACATGTTTTTAATGGTTTTTTACAGTAAAAAAATTAGTTTTCGCAAAAAAAAAAGCAAGAGTTTTGTCCAGCAACAGCTGTATAAGAATTCTATCTCAGTTGAAGGATTGATAAACTTCCTGAAATAATTCCAGGAAATTTTAATTATGCAGCAAAAGTTAAGGCATTGTAGTATACAAAAATTCAACTTTCTAACATTGTGCCCAATATCAAGTTTTCTTTAAGCAATATTTTATGTGCTTTCTCAATTATTCATATAAAAGCTTAATGAAACTAAGCATCAAACATAGACATTAGTTAATGTTTCTTTACAAGATAAATATTTTCATTGAAAGTAATATAGTCACACCTGTTTATAATGAAGTGGGTGAGATTTAATTTAAATTTCTTTATAGCCGTAATTTTGATATAAGAAATTAATCAATACTGCACAGCAAAATATGAAAAAGAGTAACCATCAAATATTTCTTTGAAATAATTTGTTAATTTTAGACACGTTTTATTACCAAGAATCTAAAAGACTTTGCTGTTTTTGCATACAATTCTGTGGATACCTTTAAACTTTTTTAACAAATCAGTTCTGAAATCAAAATTTACAGATCCCAATGATAAATCCTTCAAGTAAACAAAAGTCTAAAGCTTTTCGTTGTGATATAGGGCTAGATATGATTACATTTTCAACTCTGAAGTGCTGAAAACTAGTCAAATATTGGACTTTCTACTTTTGGAATAACTTTATAAATGTCGCTCAGTGTTCCAGATATAAAATATAGAGTTACTTCATAACAATAAGTCTAAAAAGTATCCTGCAAAACAATGCAAAAAGAAAATTTCAATTTTTTTTACCCTTATATTTCGAGCATGTTCCCATTTAGGAACAATGCAGTGTTGCATGTAGTTTTTTTTAACTCTGACTTTTAATGGATTAGGTTTAACGCTCTTGTATTACAATTTTGTATTTATGTAAAAATACTTGATGTAATTTGACATTGATGGTCAGATATTGTCTTTTGTGTGTGTGTGTGTGTGTTTAATATCAAAAAGCACTTTGTTACATTTAGTTCAGAGTTGACATGAAAGCAGGGGTGTCCCAATGGGAGGTCATTCTAGGTCTAGATCTTAGTAATTACCAAAAAATTTCTTTTTTGGCAAATTTGGAGACTAATACAATATTGTGTTTTTTTTTATGATAATCACTGTTATATCTCATTAGATATATACTTATGTGTGTATTTTATTGGTAAATTTCAAGTTTTCATTTGGTAAATTGAGAATTTCTCTGTCCAAAAAATTTAAATTCCATGATGTTTAAGTTAAATCCCCCACCCAGTTCCTATAATGATTATTTATTTATTTATTTCAGGCTTTAGAGAACAATGATAGCATTATAGCGTATGAAATTGTTTTATCTTTACAAAGACTTGTGAAAAAGAGTGGAGAAGTGCTTAGAAATTTATGTTGGGAAATGATATTTGACATTGTAGAAAAAGTTCTCGAATATCCTGAGGTATTCTGTTTTTTACTGCTACAATATTTAATTTTTTCAATTTTAAATAGTGTATTTTTATTCTAAATTTGTGAGCTTTTATATGTATAACTGATTCATTAATTTTGTTTTTTTTTAGCTTCAAGAGTCTAGTAATCCTATATCAGTTCTTGCCAAATCTCTTCATGACCTTATAACCATTGCTGAAGAAAACTCTCCAGAGTTTTCTCATGAGCGATTATTCAAAATTATTGAGAGATGTGCTGATGCAAGAAATGTAAGTATTTGAATCTGTCTTCTTTATTTTATTAAAACTATTTAACCAAGCAGAAGTGTCAGCTGTATCTCCAAATAACTAACACTTCAGTATAGGATGATGTAATGGAAAACCCTGTTCTAAAATGCACTCCTGTTTGTGATAATTGCAACACCACGAAGGACTTACACAAGTGAGCTGAAAATTGCAAGAAATGTAAAGTAGGGCATGATATGCAAATGATTAGAATTGCGGACAGTAGCGCATGCGTATGCTGAGCAGCACTCTCTGAACCGCGGGTCGAACCGAATATAAATAGATAGCTGTAGCGAGGCGTGTATGATTATCGGTGATAATTTTAAGCAGTAAACGTTAATTGAATCTTTACTATGCCTCTTCGATGAGAAAAAGCGAAGTTTGAGCAAATTTCGTAGTTTGAACGGGGCTGAATTGTTGCCCTTTGTGAAGCTGGATTGTCTTATCGTGCTGTAGTCGCTCTTGTGCAGCGTAACAGCAGCACAATCATGCGTGTTTGGAAGCAGTGGACAGACGAGAGTCGGACAGCTCGGAAATCCGGGAGTGGCCCGCGAATTGTGACGTCAGTTCGCAATGACAGACACCTGGTGTGTATGGCGCTTATGGACCCCACAGCTTCTTCTGGACAATTGGCAGCACATTGGTCAACTGCTACAAGTGTTTAATTGTGTACTTCATCTTTTCGGAGACATCTGCTGCAGCGTATGCTGCGCGCAAGGATTCCTTTATTCATGTCAGGAGGAAAAACTAATTAAAGTTTTTAGTGGACCTCACAAATGTGTCTTGGTTGAGTCAAATTAGAAAGCATATTTAAGTAAATCATTAACATTTATTAGTACTAAAATACAACATGTTAACAAGAAAAAAAGGTTTCTTAAAAATATCTTATTCCTGTAGAATCCTATCCAGCAATAATAAAAATATTGCAGCAAACATGAACAATAAATATAATAGTCATACCACAGGTGCTCCTAAAAAGTTCATCTTGATACCGGAAGAAAAGTCCTGCGATCTCGAATCGTCTTCCGCTAGGTGATTCCAAACGAAGTCTTGAAACATCCACGTAAGGCCGGCCGGCCCAATTCATTTGGCAGGTGGATCAAGTGGAATGCGATTCCATCATCGACAGGACGATAAATCCTGGGGCTGGTAGCCCACTACAACAGCTTATGCAGGAGGAGACATCCTGGTAGTTGAAACGGGGGAAAGCGAGATCGATGGACGGATGTCCACCGCTTAAATACTGCCTCAATGACGTTCCACACAATTTACATATGCTTGGTTGCAAGTTCGATGAAATCCACTAAGAAAACTCAAAAATATTTTTGGCAACACTTAATTTCATTGAAACGGTTACATTGACGGACAAGATTTTTTTTTTCACTGTGATTTTTAACTGAACCGTCAATCAAGCATCGTGCGGTTTGTTTACATTTTTCTTACTACGCATGCAGGAAAGAACGAAAGTTTTGGGACTGTATTTAATTAGTGCAGCGTCAAGATATAGAGAGTCCCCTCACATAAAAATAGGTAAGTATTATTAATATCATTTCCCCAGTACCGGAAAGTCAAGAAAACAAAATAAAAAAATGTCAAATATTTTAACAATTCAGAATTCCTCTCACGCAAAACCATCCCCGCCTGCGACTGCAATGGGCCAATGTGCATAGGAGCTGGTGTGCTGATTGGGAGCAGGT
This sequence comes from Uloborus diversus, assembly GCF_026930045.1. Taxonomy (NCBI): domain Eukaryota; kingdom Metazoa; phylum Arthropoda; class Arachnida; order Araneae; family Uloboridae; genus Uloborus; species Uloborus diversus. The sequence goes on from NC_072731.1 coordinate 140,688,391, forward strand.
TGTCTTTTCTGACGAGTTCCGCTTCAGTTTGTGGAAACATGATGGCCGAATTCGTGTCAAGCGCTATGCCGGTGAATGGCACTTTCCAGAGTGCATTATCAAACGATACAGTGGACGAACACCCGGTTATGGTCTGGGGTGCTATAGCATATCATGGACTATCGCAATTGCGATGAATTGTGGGCAATTTGAACAGTACCCGATACATTAACGAAGTTTTACAGCCCCAAATTTTTTCTTTCCTGCAAGGATTGCCAGGGGCTGTATTCCAGCAGGATAATGCCCGTCCACATGTTGCCAGGATTGTCAAATCCTACCTTGATTCGCAGCAGGTACAGCTTCTTCTTTGTCTTGCATATTCCCCACATATGTCACCCATTGAACATGTGTGGGATTTCGGTGGGCGGCATCTCGCTCGTGATCCTCATCCTGTTGCTTCGACACATGAACTTCGGTTGCACATACAAACAATATGGAATACTCTTCCGCAGGCAGATATTCAAACTTTGTTTCACTCTATGCCGAGTTGTGTAGCAGCTCTTATTGCAGTGCGTGGTGGCCACACAAAATACTAATTTCTATCTCTTTTTATTGTTTGTCTGGTTTGAAAATGTAAGCATTTATTTGTTTCATTACCACTCAACTGTGTATTAAATTTCATTCCACTATGATGCTTCCTTCGTGGTGTTGCAATTTTCACAAACAGGAGTGTATATAGACTTTCTTACAGTGAGTGACCCTCATTCCAAAACATTAACAAATTTCATACAAGAATTTTAAAAATTTTAATTTTGTTCCAAAGTGGCCTAATCAAGGCTAACTGCAACATATAATTTTTGATTTTGTTTATTTGAGGACTGTTTCTACTTGGATGAGAATTAAAAGAGGAAAAACAGTTTATCTCTGTCAGAAGCTTGAAATTTAGTTTAATGATAGCTATCTACGTTATATAGGTGCCTATTTCTAGTCACTCAGGAAAGGTATACTTTCTGACTCTTAAACACTTATCTGTAGCTTAATTATGTTGATATAAAACAGAGGTTCCCAACCGGTGGTTCGCGAACCCCCAGGGGTTCGCGAGGTGCAGGAAGGGGGTTCGCGAAAATTTCGGTGCAATGGCGGATTTTTGTTGGATATAATTTGAGATTAATGGCCTACAGCTAAGCTGAAAATTAGGCAACTCATTTCCAACTAAAAATTTGAGGTAGTGGTCTGCCCGAAGAAAATAAAACATGAATCATTCTTTACACTGAAAAACATTTATTTGACACATATTGAAAATTGATTACAACACAATGATTTGTTCCCCGAAGAAAAATTAAAAAAAGAGATCTTACAATAAGTCCATGCATGGATCAAAAGTCCTATTGATGTTCTATGGTGACGCCTCACCGGTCGTTGGACGGCATGGCAATTCCCACGAATTGCAGGCAGGTCAGTTCGGGCCGCGTGAGCAACAGTTCACCACATCAAGGAAAAGGCATACCCAGGATGGACACGATCTTCTTTCACCGGAGAACAAAAGACCCACATCAGGGAAACTTATAACTCTTTACTTTGGTAGACGTCATCACAACACGCGCTTTCCAAACTTAAGACATCAGCAGTACTCCTTCAAGAAAGACCAGACCTCACCAAGAGGCCAATAGCAAAAATTTATGATGACATTTGACGAACACGTCCACAGGACACAGACAACACAAGACGAGGAGACGAGTAGAAGAAAAGTAGCAAAGCCCGGCGATCGAGCTACCGCCGGTCTGCGTATTTATAGCCAGATTCGGCCTTTCCAGAAACAATGACGTTACATGATTTGCATATTGCCAGAACAACACTACTCCATAATCACACAGCTTGCAGGTTGCACAATTCCTATTTAATTTGGCATTCAGCACTTAACACCTCAACATGATTTCATCACGTCATTGACACGTGCTCTTTCGGAAGTTTACCGACATCTGCCGAATGACTGCAACCAATCATAGCGTGCCACACGTTTTTCCGAACATTTCCGATTCAAACTCGGACATTTGAGTGTCGGTGGCAGGTGGATGGGATTCCCCGCGCAAGGTTTTCTCTCGGAATGGCAAAAGGTAAGTCACAAAATGTTTTTTTTTTAAACAATATTGGTGAAATTCTTCAAGAACCAAAAATAAAGGCATTTAGCCCAACAATTTTTCCTAGTTTGGTAAAAAATTATAAAATATTCAATTTGCACACATAGTTACTAATTTTTTTTTTTTTTAATTTGAAAACGCGCCAAACTCTTGTATTAAGCTCAAAAAAAAAAAAAACATCTTTCAGCGGTTTTATAATCTTGGTTAAAAAGAAATTTTCTCATTTTTTTTTCTCGATAGACAACAAAAAGAGATATCCTTCCTTCTTTATTGCGAGGCGCCATGCAGAAATGTTGTATTAAGCTGTTGCGGGGATCACGAAGACCTTAAAAAGGCGCCATCGCGTGGAGTCAATCAAACAATATACATAATATACATATGTCGAAAAAAATAAAGAATTCTCAAACAGTGCATCATAGGGGTATTATTTCTAATCTGGTTGAAATATAACTCGGGAATTTCCGTCGAATTCAGTCATCGAATAGCAGACATGACAGCAAAAGGCTCCAAACTTAAAATTTATTACTGGATTTTACCCATCTGTTCGTTTTGAAAAATATATAACATCAGCATGCTCATAGTTCTGGGGAAATAGTTGTTAACAGACGTATTTAGAGATACTTTAGAGATGCTTGAAAACAAGTGATTTTGTTTGCAATTGGTTTTGCTACGTGAACTTGCTACTCTGTTTGTGAAGTTATAATCGTGTTGGTAATTTTTATGATTTAATAACTTTCTGCTGTTATGGATCGATGGTTGAAAACTGGTACTTTGGTTGAGCGACAAATGGACAAGCAGTCAATCGATCAACCCTCAACATCAGCAGTAACTTTCGAATCAACACAGGATATTGAAATAGATAGCTGTAATGAACTGCCGCCTCCCCCGACTAAACAGAAAAGTGAACTAGGGAAGAAAAAAGGAAAAAAGCGAAAATATGACAGTGACTATTTACAAATGGGCTTTTATTTTACTGGAGAAGAGTCTGAACCTAGACCGCTTTGTCTTCTCTGCAACGAAGTTCTAGCGAACAGCAGTTTGAAACCGTCACTTCTGAGAAGACACCTCGAAACAAAGCAGCCGACTCACAAGGACAAACCTATCGAATATTTTAAAAGAAAATTGGAATATAATAAAAAGTGTAGCGTCTCTACGTTCCTGTTAGAATCCAACGAAGATAGTAAAATGGCCCTTGAAGCTTCATATCGAGTCAGTTATAGAATTGCAAGATCTGGACAGCCACATACAATTGCAGAAAATTTAATTGGACCGTGTGCTAAAGATATTGCTAAGTGTATGCTGGGAGAAAAGTCAGCAAAAAAAATTGACCTGGTTCCGCTATCAAACAACACAGTATCACGCAGAATTACTGATTTGGCAAGTAATGTGGAGAAAGAACTTGTGAATAGAATAAAAGAGAATAATTTTGCGATCCAGCTTGATGAGTTGACTGATGTCGCAAACGCTGCAATATTACTTGTCTATGTTAGGTATATTTTTAACGATACAATTAAAGAAGATGTACTATTTGCAAAACCTTTGAAAACCAACACAACTGGAGAAGCAATTTTCGAACTGGTCAACTGGTACTTTGAAGAAAATGGAATAGATTGGTCTTTGTGTGTGGGTGTGTGCATGGAAGGTGCAAAATCAATGACAGGAAAATTTGTTGGCTTTGTGGTGCGAGTAAAGAAGATCAACAAGAAAATTGAATGGACTCATTGCTGCATTCATAGACAAGCATTAGCATGTAAGCGTATTCCCGCAGAATTATCCGCTACTTTGAATGATGCGGTAAAAATTGTAAATTTCATAAAATCACATGCCACAAACTGCCGTCTATTTCACGCGCTTTGTGAGGAATTGGGAAGCCTTCATGTTACTTTACTTCTTCACACAGAAGTTAGATGGCTTTCCCGAGGCAAAATTTTGACACGCTTATTTGAATTGAAGTCAGAAGTCCAAGCATTTTTTGTTGATCATCCATTTCACTTGTCCACTTGCATATTCGATCCTCTTTAGATGCAAAGGCTTTCATATTTAGCTGACATCTTTTCAAAATTAAATGAATTAAATCTATCCTTGCAAGGTGCAGTTGTTAATATTTTCGTTGTATATGATAAAATTGAAGCTATGGTAAAAAAATTGAATTTCTGGATCCAATGCATGGAAATGGGTGAGTTTTCTTGTTTCACTTCTCTTAGTAGTTTTTTATCAGAAAACTCAATGAAACTTGATGAAAGCGTTAAAAGAAATGTATGTGAACATCTGCAACATCTTGAACTAACTTTTGACGAGTATTTTCCTAATAGGCGTAACGTCTCTCTCTCATTAGCCTATGAAGGCTAATGAGAGAGCTTGGGATTGCGTATCCTAAAGGATTGCGTATCCAGTAGTGGATACGCATTCCTTTTGAAGGAAATCCATGCTTAGAGAACACCCTGACATTACCTGAAAAGGAAATGCTCATCGAGTTATCCTGTGATAACTCATTGAAAACTACCTTTAAAGAGCTCTCGTTAATTGACTTCTGGTTCAGTGTAAGAAATGACTATACCGTTTTGTTCAAAAAAGCAATTCGAATTTTATTACCATTTTGTACAACATATCTGTGCGAGAAAGGATTTTCCTCCTATACTTATCTCAAAGATAAATACCGAAGCAGATTGAATGCAGAGCCTGATTTAAGACTCAAACTGTCAGACATTGAACCAAACTTTCAGTTTCTTTGTTCCGTCAAACAGCCACAAATATCGCATTAAGGATTTTTCCCCCAATTTAAAGTATGCTTAAAAAAATTGTTGGTTTATAAAACTTCTTGTTTATAATTTTTCTTGTAGATGTAGTTTTAACTTTTTATTAATGTTTGCACTTAATGATATTTTACAATTATATTTTTGTTTATTGCAATCAAATGCTGCAAAAAATGGAAAGCAAACATGCTGTTTTTTTATTGTTTCTTACATGCTACTAATTTCAACATCAGGGGGTTCGCGAACTTTTTTGCGTGTTCCAAGGGGTTCGCAAAGAGAAAAAGGTTGGGAACCGCTGATATAAAAGCTACAAGACCTGATAGTACGCAACCAAAATATTAGTAGAATGTGCACAGAAAATAGTGGTTGTTATCTTGAAGATTTTCAACTCTTCTTGTAACCGATGGATAATGCCCCTGGACTGGAAGTGAGCTAACATAATGGACATCATGTCCATTAACACCCCCTAAAAAATGCACTATTGAAGACAGGGGACAATTTTAAAAATGTAACTTGCATTCTCTCAATGTTAAGAACAATTTATTTAATTTTTATTGCAGGAGAAAAAGCTACTTCATTTCTTTAAAGATGTCATGACTGAACTTTGAATTTAGTTTTAAACTTGTTTGCATTCAAAAGCATGTACAAATCTTTAAAATTTGAAAGACACTGTACTGGAGGATCAAAGAGCTCAGTTTACCCCTAAAACAATGTTGATGGGCCAAACTTTTGTTCAATTAGCAGAATTAAAGGTTCTCCCGATTTAAATCCCCAGATAATTTTAAAGTAGAAAAATCTACCATTTCAATAAAGTCATACACATTAGGAAAACCTTGCCGGATGAAGTTGCTACTTAAAATGTGGTGAATAGTTTTTAAGAGAACCTCTGAATGTTATTGGGGGTTGATAAATGGACAAGACCAATCTATCCAGGTCCCAAAGCCTTTTACTGGTCATCATTTTGTAATTATATTGTATTTGTATTTTTAGATTTGAGTTATTTTGGAATGATTGAAGTTGCATAAAACACATTATTTTATGAAATTATTTTAAAAAATTTTAATGTTAATTTGTTTTTACATTTGATTATTGATTTTAATTTTTACTTTTAGGAGCAGTCTGTGATAAAACTTATTTCACATAATTACAAATCAATGAGTCCATTCAAAGCAGATTTTGTGTTAAATATGAATAAATTGTTGGAAAAATATTTTAAGTAAGTATTAGTATAATTTTTATGTTAAGGCATGCATAGAAATAACTCATTGAAAAGACAACAAAGAGATTTTTTTCAACTTTCTTCCACATATGATGACTTTTAACATGTTTCAAGAAATTCTTTGAATTTGTAAGAAATTAGTGAAATCTTTCATGATTGAGGTCATTTTTTGGTACAGTGAACTCTCACTTATGCTCTAACCAAAGGGACCAGCAGAAAAAGGTGCATAATAAAGTGGCGCATAAGTGTAAAAGTCTATTCAAAAGTCTGATACACAATAGAAGTTCTAGTGAGAGCATGAACAAGAATGTTACTAAAGATAATAGGTTGATATTAATAACAAGAAAGTTCCTCGTCGTGGTATGACAGGTGCAAATTGTTTCTTTATCGGAAACTAGTGGTACCCGCACGGCTTTGTCCGTAGTTGAAAATTACAAGGTCATTCGGTTCGCCTGTATATTTACAAATGGATGATGAATATCTCGCCAATTGGCTATGTTCATTCGCTCTCCCATTCCACGTCATGATAATTTCGTAATTTACTCGTCCGTCTTATGATAATTTTGCTCTGGAAAATGTTCTAAAAATTGAAATACAAAAAGAATAAAATTGAATTTTCAAAAAATTGCTTCGAGGTGCACGCTCCCATGTTACAAACTAACCTCGTGCCAAATTTCATGAAATTCGGCCGAACGGTCTAGGCGCTATGCGCGTCACAATCATCCTATAGACATCCAGACATTGAGACTTTCCGCTTTATTATTAGTAAAGATTTCCCACCAAATTTGATGCATTCAAATGGATACATATGAAAAGAGAAATATTTAGCATTGATTAAAGAAATTAAATATGTTTCCGAGTAGTATATATTACTTTTAATTTATATATTGTTAAAATTGTTCTTTATTTGATTGTAGTATGATAAGTGAGACTCCGGGCATTGAAAACAAAAGTACCATAATGATGTAGGCTGCAAATACAGTCGGACACCGGATTTAACAAATTCATCGGGACCAAAACTTTTATACGTTAAATCGGGGTTATTTGTAATATCGAGGGTGTGAAAAAAATGTAAAAAATTGCACTTAGCTTATCTGAAAGCCCTTAACAAGCAACTGCGCAAAAATATCCATAATTAGAAAAAACAGATTTTTTACTCAGCATTCCGTTACTTATTATACTAGTTAATTTGAAATTTTAAGCACTGTGCAATAGATATTTGATAATTTCTTTGATATTTGACTCAAAGTAGTTCTCTTTTGACTTTATGGAGAGAAGAAAATTCTGTCATTTACAGCCTGCAACATGAGATATGTTTTTAGTTTCCAGGCCATGTAAAGCATTTGAAAAAGTAAGTTTTAATGGGAGTTTCATTATTGCTTTCTGCATCAGAATCACTATTCATTGGCTTCCTTCTCACCTGCCCAAAATTGCCGATTCCAAAAAAAGTCTTTTTTGCTTCGAACAATATGGGTTAAGTTATTTGGAAAACAATTCAACATTTCCTAACTCAAATTAACAAAATAAAATCTTTTTTTTTCGGCTGTTAAAATAATTTGTTAATTTGGGGTTTAATATTCGGTAAATAGGGTTTTTGCCTTCCTTTTAGTTGAGGAAAAAGAAAATTCGCATGATTCGTTAATTTGGGGTCTGATTGTATAATCTTTATATTTAAGTGTACAGGTGCTAATTGGCCATTTTATCACCTAATCTATTAAGCCCCCAGTCATAATATGACAGGTACAAATTTCACCTTCATTCTCATAAATATTGGATTAAAAAAATCAACATTGCTTCAAAATGCATGACTGCACTTATTTCTTAAATACTAGTTAGATTGACTTATTAGTTAAAACAAAAGTCAAAACAAAACTCCTCTCTGCTTGTCAAATGTTGCCGAAATTTTAGGATCAAACTATAAATAAAATTACTGAATTTAAGTGCTCAAAACAGTAAAATAATGCCATTTCACATGCTATGCCGCGAATTTCATTGTTGGTGACATTTGAGCATTACCCAATCACAGATTTTGGCTAATGATGATTTGGTAATTACTGTAAGCATTTTCGGAAATTACTATGATTAAAAAAACTAAAATTGTAAGGCACTTAATTACAATTTATTTCCATCATCCGTTAACAGATGCTTTTGTTTTTGCTGATGAGTTTAAAGAAAAGTGTTCAAAATCACACAAAAAGGAGGGGGGGGGATTTCAGTAGTTGAATTAAGACGTAAATATTCTCAAATAGTATCTAAGGTTTCTTAAGCTCTTGAAGTGTCTCGGAATCATTTTCTTAGTTGTTGAAAGGTTTTCTTCTAATTTCTTAAAAGAATTTTGCCCATTTTGCTGTTTGGTTCAGTGATAGATCTTAAATGACACACAAGTGTTTGCTCACTGAAGAGCCAAATTGTTGCAATTGCAAAGAAAGCTTAAGGGGTGGAAAATATTCTAGGGATACCTGCACACACCTGTCCTCCAGGCCTCATTAAGGTTTTCATTAAACAAACTGCCTCTTTTTTTTATTTATTGAAGTAAGAGAAGACACATGGACTCTTTTTCTCTTCCCCTGAGAACAAGTAATGGTGTGCATTTAATGTTGAAAATCTGTGGGTTTTCAAAGGGCTTCATGCTGTAAGAATATCTTCCTAGAAGCAACAAAGGAGAGAGGGTGCAAGGTTTTCCTTACACTCTGAAAAAACATGCTCCATTCCATGTGTGGCAAAATTTGTTTATTTGAATTTTTATTTAAAAAAGATTAAAGGCAAAAAGTTTTTTCTTTTATGGTGACAAATATTTTGATGCATGAGTATTTATTTTCAGAGCAATGCATAAAGGAATGAAATATTCATGATTTTTCCATAGAGCTGGAACGCAGAAAGTTGTTAAAAGGTGCATAAAAGAGGCGGTGTATAAATGAAGAGTTCACTGTATATAGTAAACTATTGTTGCAATGTGTGCTTAATTTTGCTGCAAATATTTGGAAGTGCCACTTTGAAAAATATTTACTTTGCAATTTTAAGACTGTTTGTATTAAAATGTTTTCTACAAAAAAGTTTAAAACATGCAAAATTTGAAAGACAATGCATACATATGTTTTTGGGTTGCAAAAGGCCCCTTTTTTCTATGCAAAAAGATGATTGCATGTAGAAATTTATTTTGGGACGTGCCCCAAGTCAAATAGTAAGAGAAATTTCCAAACTTATTAAAATCCTCATTTGGAACAAGTAGTTTTAAACCTATTTTGGGAGAAACCAGGACTCCTTTGGCTCCCCTTTGAAATAAGTCATTGGAGCTTGCAGATTCCAAGCTATCTGACCATATAAACACATCCAAAGCCCAGAACTCAGAGCTCAAGTCTTGGCTTTTGATGAACCTTATGTTTATGAACTCACATCTTTTTGTGTTGAAAGAAAGACTTCCTTATAACCTCAAAACATGTGTAATGCATTTTCTTTTTTTTTTTTTTTGCAAATTTTGTACCTCCAAAATAATGTGAACATTTTTACTTTTTAGCACAAAGGTATTTATTTCTTTTTATTCATGATTGATTTATGTAGTATTACTATTACAATAATGCAATGTTGCATTCACTTCAAAATTGATCTTGTGATTGATTAAAGTACTTCACTTGTTACATGTGTATGTGTATACTGAAAGTTGTGGAAGGCTGTTACCATGACATTTTTTGTTGTACGCTACAAATAAATTTTAATTTTTGTTAAAATTTCAACAATTTTTACATGTTTTTTCATTCTTATATAACTTACTTTAGGGAAACTCAAAACTTTTTTAGTATTACTGATGCAGGGAAAGATTTTTTATGTATTTTGCAGGATGTTTTATCAATACTTTTTTTTTTCTCATGTGCGTTTTTTATTATGCAGATATGAAAGTCGAGAAGGAATTCAATTTGAAGTTCTGAAAATAGTTAAGGAGCTTAGAAATGAAAATATGTATTTCTTTGAGGTACATTTTTTAATGTGGTTTTTGACTTAATATTGCTCTAAAATTATGGAATCAGAATTGTTTCAGACTCAGAGCAGTAAAACTGATTACTAACTGTTATAATTTTTTCTGGAAACATTTTAAGATTTATGTATTACTCATTTAAAAAAATTACTTACAGGCTGATTTACTTGATCAAAACATTCTACAATTTATGTCCCATGTTGAAAATATATCAAGTGTGAGCATTCGTAAAGCTGTTGCTGCTTTCCTGACTGAGATGGCTGAAACTTCTACCAGCAGCCTCTTTTTTGAGCTTATTGAAAACATTGAAAAGGTAAGTGTTTTTCCTTTGCATTCAATGCAGATTTCAAAATCAAGTTTAATTAATTTATTTTTACTCATTTATTTTTTATTTATGTGATTTATTTGTTGACTGTTATACTTAATAATTTATCAATGCTATCATTTCTATTTTTACTAATTTTATAAATGGAAGTGAATTTGTGTGTTTGTTACGTTTTCACCTCTAATTACTCAATTGATCATCGTGAAGTTTTTTAAGGGAAAAGGGATATGGGCACATTTAGACAAAAACACTGACAGACAGCTCAATTTTCGCAAACCTAAAAAAAATATGAAAATTATTGAAAGAAAATACAGGCAAAAAATGGCAACCTTTTTGTATGAGTTTTTACACGAGCTTGTTTAAGTGCAGCCACATGATTCTTTTACTATTAAATTCTCTTTTTCTGTGCCAGTCATTTGTCATGTTTCTATCTATTAATGATCATGCTTTTCTTTGTTGAATGTCAAACAAACATGTTGCAATTTTGGAACTGTTTTGGCAAGGAAAACATCAATGCGAGATTAATCGTTTGCTCAGTGTTGGAAAGGACATCGTGTCTGAAGCAATCAAACGATACAAGGAGCTTGGCCGCAATGGCCGCCTTTCAGAAAGTGGCAGAAAGCGGACCTTCAACATGTCGACCAACTGCAAGATCATCAAGAAGCAAGTGCAGAGAAATCCGTGGCTCTCCATTAGAAAAATTGCTCATGAAACCGGCATCAGCAATCCGAATGGTGAAAAAGAAGCTCAATCTCAAGGCGTACAAACTCCAGAAAGTTCAGCGTCTCACTGACGACAACAAACACGTACGGTTGCAAAGATGTCCCCAACTCAACTATGGGGGCCTATCCTCTTCACGGACGAGAAACTGTTCATCTTCGAGGAAGTTTACCGCCGGGACATTCTCCATGCTGTTGTGCTTCTCTGGGCTCAGCGGCACTTCGTCGATGCAAATTGGACGTTTCAACAGGACTCTGTGCTGGTTCACAAGGCAAAATGGCGCAGGACTTGTGCAAGACCCATTTTCCGGATTTCATATTGTCGGTGGAATGGCCGCCGTATTCGACGGACCTCAATCCAATGGATTGTATGAGGTCCATTTTGGAGACCAGGACCTGTGCTGAGCCCCATCAAAGTTTGGAGACGCTGAAGCAATCGCTGTGTCTGGAATGGGGTCGATTGTCGCCAGAGGACGTGCCGCTCATCACTGAAAATTTCAAGTCACGTCTGAACCTGCGTATAGCCGCCGAAGGAGCCCACTTTGAAACAGGCTGAACATATTATAACGAAAGGTCCATGTTATTGTTATTAACTATTCAATTTGTTAAAATTTCTTTGTTTGATAAAATTATACTATAAAAAACAAGTTTCCATTTTTTTGCCGCACCCTGTACTTTAATGATCCACTTTCTGAGAAGTCGTTAGCAGTAATATTTTCCGAGTTAAGTCAATCATGCGGATTTATTACTTGACTGTAATTTATGCTGAATTTGTTTGAATACTTAATATACCTTTATATTGAATTATGAAGATTAATTATTCATCCCACTGCAAGTAGCAGCAGCTTCTAGTAAATATTTTCAAATGCTTATAACCTTTTGACGTTTTTTCTTGTGTTCTGAACGTGAGATTTAAATCTGTGTAAAGAATGACCCCAGATTTTCCTTCTGTGCTTAATAGCGTATCAACAATTTTCTTATAATACCTTTAAACAACTGAACCATGTAAACAAATGAATTTTTAATTCAAATTGTATTATAGGTCATGAAAATGATGTTTGAGACCTCTATTGAAAACAGTGAAGCCAATGCTTCTGAAGTTTTTTCTGATGTATTAGCTGCTGTGGAAGGACTGACAAAAGTTTTCAAGGTACTAAAAAATATTCTATTTTAAATTGATGCATTATATATTAGTTATTTTGCTGTTCTTTTTCATTTGAATGTTGGGATAGATAAATTTGAAAGTTGAAGGCATTTAATTATTTATGATTTCTTCTCTTTAAAAATAAACCTCTTGAATTAAGAGAGAGAGAGAGAGAGTTATAAAGGAGGTAGGGGGGTTGGAGATTGAAGTTGAAAGAACAGAGTAATGTAAAATTATTTGTATATAATTTTGAAATTGCAGCATTATGTATTTTGAGGTCATTATTTGTAATATTTGCAGTTTACTCATAGAATTTTCAAATTCCAGCTATATTAAAACTGACAAACTTACCATTAAAGAATTGTATTTAATATTAGTGCTCAAGCCACTGCAAACGGCATATGAGGATTGCCAAACAATGTGAGCAGAGACTGGAGTTCCCAGTATGAAAAGTGAAAGCTAAAGTTTAATTCCTGGAATGAAGTGTAAATGTGTTCCTAAATATGTCACACCCGCACAAATTAATAGATTGAGCAATATATATTGTTGAGTACATGTAAAGTAGAATTTCAATCCATCATTCCTGCATCTTTTATTCTCCTGGTATAGATCTTGTTTTAAAAGTCTCATCATGGATGCTACCTAAATAAAGTTAATTTTACTCTTTGAGATAGCAGATGGTAAATTCACTTTCCATCATGTTAGACTTCTATGCATCATTTAATTAAAAATTGAAACTTTTTTTTATTATGCTAAAGGGTTTACTACAGACAGTAATATAATTTCATTAATAGTTTTTAAAAAAAGAGAGAAAGTTGACGTTGGATATCAATACTGCAAACATTTCCTAATAAATCTGCAGAAGTTAAAAGAATATTATAATTTTCAGAAATTATATTGAATGATAAAACACAATGTCTATTTAGAGAACCTTGAAGAACATATTGTGATTTCTTGAAATAAAAGTAATTAATTTTTAATAGTTAATAATGCACCTGGAAAATCATAACATTTTCTGTGTATATTAATTTTAATATACGGAGTGCCAAAATCAATTGTACGACCTGAGCTCCCTTAGTAACCTTTTCTTGACACTTCTTGTTTCGAGAAAAGTTTTGTGACATTTTTTATTGCTCTTGAAGTGGATTTCTTTTATAAACTGTCCAAAACTGTTCCAAGCATTATTTGCAGTTATTACATATTTTGTTGTTTTGCACCCCAGAGAGCAATTTGTGCCTTCTCTTGCAACAACGGCATTTTTCCCTTTGTCCACTTATAAAGAGTGCAAATTTGTCAGATGGAAGAGAAAAAAAATTCCATCAAACTCCAAGAATTCAGCTGCAAAATTAAGAATTGGTAGCTGAAACATTGCCCTCGTAGCAATAAACTTTTTTAAACAACGACTGTTCAAATTCAGTGCATTTGGTTTGGACTCTCTTTATATTCAAATAACTAAATGCAAACACAGAATGGTCAATCATTTTTTATTCAAATGTAACAATTTTTTTCTTTATGTAAAGAAAATTATTAGCATATTTTAAGTGCATGCACATTTTAATGATCTTGCAGTGTATATGTTACTGTGAATGACTGAAAGTAGAGAATGATAACATTCAGGGTGTGGGGTGGAGGCAAAGTCAAAAAATATTCACCCAGAGCTCTGCTATCGCTTAGAATGGCCCTGAATACAATTCAAAACTTATATTTAATTATTTTGTTTGTGTTTATCTGAATTATCTTAACTAATGTCTCAAAATCATTTATTATTATTCCACAGAAAAAATGTTTCATGGGGCCATCCAGTCACTGTGTCAAAATATATTCAATTCTTACTAATCATCTACAGCAGCAGTACAATAAACTGCTATATTTTGAAAATGCTGTACGAGTGCGAATATTGGTATGGTATATTATTATTTTTCTCTGAACTGAATTGAGTAAATATTGTTGTTTTTCCAGTTTTTCTATAATATATAATAGAAAAGTACTGTTCCTTAATAATTTCATTATTATTTAGTATTAAATATTCTGTACAGTTTGTATAATATGATGGAAGGGAAAAAAGCATGAAAAAATGTCTTGGGAAATTTCTGTGTATACATCATTTGGACATACTAGTACATTTACATTTATATATATTTTTGTTGATTTTTGTAATTTTTATTTATTTTTTATTTATATTACTAGGCATTGTACTTTAAAAAGTAGCTGTTCACATGGTCTACAATTTTGGAATTCTAAGATCTTAAAAACTTTTCATTTCATTTGTGGACCTTAACTGTTTTGACTGATTAAGTTTTAAGAATATGTGTAAAGTGACCAATTAACTTATATATAAGGAAGAGATTTTTTTTTGACAAAGATTAATACAATTATCTGTGGGGAACAACACAAATCAAGAACATACTTGATATGCGCTCATTACTTTTGTAGGTATCAGCGTTCTATAACGTGCCATTCTCTCATTTCACAGTGTAAAAATGTCGAAAACTATCTTAAGCGTGCATGAAAAAATTATAATTTGTGAGTTTAAGGAAAAAAATCAAGCCCCTAGCCAGCAATCTATTGCCAATCATTTCTCCAATATTCTGGAAAAAAAAGTTAGCCGAAGAATTGTTGGAGATATTCTGCAGGAGAAACAAAAGTGGTTAGGATTAGAGAAATCATTACATACAGTCAAGAAGATAAAAACTGGGAAGCATGAAAATTTGGAAAATGTTCTACTCATGTGGATAACCCAAGTGAATGAAAATCACGGTTCTGTGACTGATGAAGTTATAAAAGAACAAGCAAAAAGTTTTGGCAAAGAACTGAACGTTGAAAACTTTTGGACAGCAATGGTTGGCTCGACCGATGCCAACGTGAGTGCAACTGTGTAATGTGAGAATAGAATTTTTGCCACCGAACATCACAGGAATTCTGCAACCAATGGATGCTGGCATCATCAAATTATTTAAGGCCCATTACAGACGGTTTTTGGTAAAGAAAACCGTGGAGGATATAAATGAGATGTTACGTTGAAAGATGCAATTTACTTTGCAAAAAAAGCCTGGGACTGTGTAAGTGAGGACACAATCAAAAACTGTTGGAAACATACCGGATTGATAAGAGCCAATGCAAATGTTGACCAACAGATTTTTCAAGACCCTGCAATTACAACTTTTAATGAAACATTTCAAGAAGCGAATGAGGTGAATAGCCTTGAAATGAACGCGGATGAATTTTTAGACATTGACCATGACGAGCCAATATTTAAAGTGTTGACAGATGAAGAAATAGTTAATTTTTTTAAAGCTCCCAAAGTATTAGACCACAGCGAATCAGATTATGACGAAGAGGAATCAGAACCAAAAATCACCGGGAAAGAAGCACAGGATTACGTCAAAAAACTTAGACTCTACTTTGAACAAAACAAAAAAACTGACAGAGAAACGATTAACAATGTACTCCGTCTTGAAAAAAATGTGGATGAGTTATGTACCCGACAAAAAAAAACAAAGCACTTTAGATAGTTATTTTTTTAAACATTAAACTGGTTCATGCCGGTAAGTTTATCTTTTAAATATTTGTGCTTGTTTTATTTATTGTCTTAGTACCCATTTTCTATTATGATTCAATGATCAATTGGGAAAGAAAATACATATTTTTAACTATATTTTCTTAAAACCACGCATTTATGAAGGATAGGGGAAACCTCGTTGAACCGCCACCCTTGAGTTTCGCCAACTTTTGGCCCGTCACTAAGGTTGGCGGTTTAACGAGGTTCGACTGTAGATATACAGAAGCTAGGAAAGGAAAATGAAAATCTAGAGAAAGCTCTGTCATCAATCGAATTCTAAACACATTTTTCATTACAAACTGGTAGAATCGAAGCCATACAGCAATTTATTGTATCTTTATTTCTAAAAATTGTGTTATGCAGAGAAATGAACATTAAAAAAGGCATTGAAATGTTAGAACATTTTAGAAAAAAACTACCTTTTCAGTGTTTTACCTTTATGTTCAGTATTAAAATGATATTGTACCTCTTGATAGCAGAGCCACCGATAGTAAATCAAGAATATCAGTGGTATCAGAATATCTCTAGATTTAACAATATATTTGCATTAGAAAATTTAACTATAATTGGGTAAAACCTAACCTGGTAGCATCGTAATGCTATGAGTAAGATCTGCATAGCCTTCACATTGCTACCAGGTTAGGTTTGCCCCAACTATTAGTAGTATAAAGGTTCATTTGTAAGTTTTTATTTATTTCTAGGATTTATTTGCTGAGTTTTGTGTTATGAAATATAACAGTTTTTTTTTTTTTCACTTTTTTCAGGTATTACAGTTTTTGTTGCAATTTCGAGCAAACAATAAGAAACAAATTGGATTCATTATTAATGATAAACTAGAGTACAGTGTCTATATTTCTTATGATTCAAGGTATAATTCTTTTTTTATATATGATTCAAAAGTTGAATGCGTATTTGCTGTTCTTTTGCTGTAATCTTTTAAATAAATGTATTTGAAATAAATAACTAGCTGTAATTTAAAAAGCAGTCTTTTTGTTTAAAAAAAAGTTGCGGATATTGAACCAAACTCCCCTTTTTTTATAATTTGAATTGTAACTGCAAAATTTTATTCAGTCTAAATTACACATAATGCACACATATTCCATTAACAAAATAGAAATAGTGTCATTTATGGAAAATATGGCTCAAACATTGGACAACATGTAGTAAAGCATAACTGTTAAAAATTCTAACGTAACATACATGACTCTGTATATCTCTTAACTTACTATGTGAATTAGTAACAATGTACAAACTATTAAACGTAATACGATAAAAGACCCTATACAGACCACAAAATAGCTTGTAAATTTTGGCTGAATAAAGACTAGTCATCTCTCCTCAAAGATAATTTGATTATGGCCTTCAAAATTCATAAGAGGAAGCTCGGCCAAAGTTGTGGGTTAAGTTATGGGTACACTTAGCAGCACTTACGTAATATCAAGAGTACCTGGAAAATTCTAGGATTTTGTTTTCAAAATTTGAATACTGATTTTTTTCCTCAAAATTTTAGCATAAATGCTATACAACAAAAAAGCAGTAAGTTAATGTTCTCTCACAGCTTTTTCTTAAAGGGCCTAAGGACCCTTAACCTTCAAAATTTTAAATTTTCTGGAAAAATTATAAGGTATGCATAATTTAATTCTAAACATTTTGATGCCTTATTTATTACCATACGCAAAAAGCTTTTGAAGTTGTCGTGAAAAATTCGTAAACTTTCCCCATAGAGATTTATGTTTACAGCAGCTGTTTAAGCCTCTTTTTCTCAAGTGCCGGTTTTTTGTTTTGCGTGCATGATATTTTAGAAAGTTTCTTATATATTTCCGTAAAACTTTTCATGCATGTTTGTCTAATTTATTTTTATGATCTGAACCTAAATTTTAACTAAAAATAAATGTTAATATTGAAAAAAAAAATATTTTCACCCAAAATGTCGGAAAATTTTGATATTAACTTATAAAATTTCAAAAGAACAATTAAATAATTTTAAAAAAATAAATAAATTTAGGTTTAGATCATAAATATAAACCAGACAAACATGCACAAAAAGTTTTACGGAAATATATAAAAAACTTTCTGAAATATTATACACGCAAAACGAGAAACCTAAGAAAACGCAACCTGAGAAAAAGAGGCTTAAACAGCTGCTGTTAACATAAATCTCTATGGGGAAAGTATACTTTTTTTTTTGATAACTTGAAAAGTTTTTTGCATATGGTAATAAATAAGGTATCAAATTGTTTAGAATTAAATAAGGCACAACATATATTTTTCCTGAAAATCGTACATTTTGGAGGTTAACCCCTTCCCGCTCGCTCCCGTGAAAATGCCGTGCTGGGGTTTCGACCTCCATTTCTCACTCCCGTGATATTGCCTTGCTGGGGTGTGCAATTATTAACATAATGAAACTATTAAAACCAATTCATTTATTTTGCCCGGAATACATTTTATTTCTTTCTTTATACACTAGATGGCAGCACCAGTCTATTTTAAATGTAATTGCAGAGATGAAGAAAAGAAATTTGGTACTAACTTACCAGATTGTGACGTTGACCTCTCTATCTCAAGCTTTAAAATTTACCACACAAGAAAAATTTACTTATCTTTACTTATATTGCACAAAAAATTAATAAAATTCTTTAATGTTTAAAAGACGTATTTCTTAAATTTTCACTGCTTGCTTGGGCTTGCTTGTTGACTTCTCATAAATATTTTAAATTTTTTTAAAATTTCAATCTGAAAAATATTGAAAATGAAGAATTGAATGCACATGTTGTTCGTACACTTATTTTTATATCATTTTCTTAAATAAAAAATAGACACTTTTATGACCGTTTTCTTGAAAATTATCCGATCGTTAATGGGTTAAGGGTCCTTAGACCCCTTGACTTTTATGACTATTTGTTATGATGCATAAAATGCACCGCCAGCTCAATCATTCCTGAATTGGAGTGACTGAGCTGGCGATGTATTTTACGTATTTCTGCCTTAGCCCTGGCTTAGGGCGGTAACTTACTACAATATATTTATTATAATGTTTCTTTGCTGATTTATTATTACATAGATTAATTTGATACATTTTCTGCTATTTTTATTCTTAACAGACCAATAACCCAAAGCATGTAAGAGTTTTAGAATTTATGGAATGAAATTTTTTTTTCTTTCAAAATTTTTGTTAATTTCATTGTGGTAGAAGATGATTTTAAGCAAATATTTCTGTTTATTTTTTTTTCTAACTGATTTTTAAGTATACTTTACTGAATTTATCTTGTTTTAACTTTTAAGTTATAAAGAAATAAATGAGTCAGCGCCTACTAGTCCAGTTCTTAGTTCTCCACCACCTCTTGTTTCTCAGAATGTATCCTACTTAGGCTTCCAAGATGCTTTTCAAGTAATAATTACTTCCTTGAAAGAGGTATGCTTGTTTCATTATTTATATATATTTTTTTTTCTATATTTATTTAGAGGTAACCTGATATGTAGCAAATTTGTTTTTGCATCAAAATCATTCCTATACCAGAACTTCTGGAAACCTCTCCCAGAATAGAAGTATTCTGATTCTATAAAGCTGCAATTCTCAACCTGTGGTCTGCTTTAAGCAATTTTCAATAGTACGCATAGCTAATAAAAATTAATCTATCTATACCTGAATATTTATAGTCGTAATTAAATCCTCATGTATGTAATAGCAAATTCACTGATCCTGTAACGCTCTGACATCACCAGCAATGAAACTCGCACCATAGCTTGATAGTTTGATAATATTTTTTGGTAATGTTTGACATGCAGGGAAATGCTTTATTTTGACAAGGCTGAACTGGATCCAGTAACTGTTTTACTGGGAGGACTGTAATTTTAGGAGAATGAAGAAACAAACTAGTATGTTATGGCTGTCACGAAACTTTCTTCTATATCTCTCTTATGAATTGTGATCCTTCCCCATGCTTGACAAGGAAGCAATAACATAAACAAAATTACACATGCAAAAGCTTGATGACCATCCTAATTTCTGACTTATCAAAAAAGCAAAGCAAAGAGAGAACATTGAAAGTTTCCTTAAAAGCTTTGCTTAAATTAATTACAAATATTTTATTTGTTAACAAACACAAGATGGCAGCAGTTAAACATTTTAAATCTTTGATTTTCCAGTCATTTTCCAACAATTAAAATCATGTGAAATACACAGACGACAGTCTATTACAATTCAGCCCCCCTGGAGCAATTGGCGCCAAAATTGAACCAATGCCTGCTTAAGTATAGGTTTACATTTATTCCAAATTTCATCCAGAACGTAACATTACTTCTTGAGACATGGCACTCGCAATGAAAAAGAAAGAACGTTCGATTGCGTCGTTGATGCGAGTGCACCCATGATCTGGCCCCCTCACTTTTTCAAGGCAAGAGCCGCCACTGCATTGAACCGACGGTAATTTTTAATTTTTCGATATTTGTAATATGAATCACAGTAATGCAATCTTTTCTGGATTGCTTCGGCAAAGTTTGGGGCCCCTCGAAATACGTTTCGGAGCCCTCTTTCTTTATCACAGAACTTGTCAAACATAATTCAGGGTTGCCACGCACCGGGAAAACCTGGAATTGTCAGGAAAAATTAAAATGGCCGAAAATCAGAGAAATGTCAGGGAAAATGAAAAATTGCATATTTCCAATCGTTCTTAGCACGGCCAGCGGTCTATGACGTGAAAAAAAAAAACTTTCAGCTTTGTTTTTTTCGCCGCCATTCCCTTCCCATTCGTCGTTTTGTCATTCCCCTCTTTCTTCTTCCCCCTGCAGCTCTTTTTATCAACTCTCTGCCATTGGCGCGAACGCCATAGCAATCTAGCAGTCGGCGGCGGACATGCGCGCAGAAGGTACTTCTTTTTTTCCTCGTTTCAGCGGGCTCTGTTTAAACGCTGCTTGTTTACGTCAGCAGTTCTGAAGTTGTTATGATGCACAGCACATTGTTTTGTCTGGGAGAGTTTTTAATGAGCTGCAATAATCTTTTCATATTTGTTGGGGAGAATTTCTTGATCCAAGTCCTTTATAATTTTTTCAATCATTTTTCCGGTTTTATTTATAACAGTGACGACAGTAGATTAATCTAAAATGTAAAATAAAAACCCACAGTAACTGTTCGAATCAGCATATAAAATATCATAGTCTTGAAAATAGTATTGTATAAGCATATATTGAGAAATATTTATGACGAAATGTAAATAAGCTCTTTTCTAACTATCCATTTCTCACTAAATCATTCCATTTACAAAACGATCACTAAAAATCTTTACCAAAAAAATGCTCCCCTTCTATACTTAAAGACTGTCTGATAATTTTAAACTGATTAAAATCTCATTTTTACTATTTCATTTTTTTTTTAATAACATTTTGCACCATTATTTATTCAATGAAGGAAAATTACAAATTCTAACGGGAACTAGTGGTGTTTCCAATATTCAAAAATAGGGTCTCACAAAATGAAAAACAAATACACCCGCAATAGACCTTCATGCGACAATAAACTCCCTCTATCCTAACTCCCGGGAAGACTTTGGCAATTACATTTTCACTTTTAACGAGACGTAACAAAAAGCTGTTCACAACCCGGTTGATAGGGAGAAAAAGCCACCGAAACATTCAGGTGGACAATTAAATTGTTAGAACTTGCAAAAAACATTTCACAAAACATGATGCAAAGAAAAATTTAAAGTACACCATTCAATTTCAAAAATTTCTAAAAATGTTTCTAAATTATATTATATTTGTACAAAAAAATCTTCTATAAATCTTTGAATTTCTAATCGGGTGAGAGGTTTCATGAATATGTCCGACATGTTATCTTTGCTTTTGACATATCTCACGTTAAAAATACTTTCATGAACTAAATCCCGAATGAAAAACAATTTGATATCAATGTGTTTACTACGATGATTTTCGATAGGCGATTTGAAAAAATCTAGCGTAGACTGACTATCCACAAACAAAATAGATTTAATTTTACAACTTTCAACAATTTTCATTTTGATGCATTCGTCAATTATACGATCAAACCACATGAGCTCTTTTGCACATTCGGTCATGGCAATCAATTCTGCTTCCATTGTTGAAAGGCTAACGCTTCATTCTTTGAACGTGCGCCATTCAATTGGAGCTTTATCAAGTAAAACAAGTTGTCCGCCTAATGAGGTTCTATCATCTTTATTTGGCAAAATCAGCATCCAAAAAAGGTATAAGTTGAACATTTTCACATTTTAAGTTTAATTTTAAATCTTTAGTATGGTAAACATATCCTAGTAATTTCAACAATCCATCTCAGTGTACAATTACTGGGTTACTTTGAAATTGGCTGAAAATGTTAACAGCATATGATATATCAGGACGTGTTCTACTAGAAATAAATGATAAACACCCTAATAAACTCTTGTATGGATATTTTGACATTTCGTCAATCTCAGCTTGAATAGCAGGACAATTTAACTTTGAATAAACACATCCTTTGCTAATAGGTAAAGAAGAAATAGGAATTTTAAATTTACTAAATCTTTCATAAACTACACGAATGTATTCAGTTTGATGTAAATTTGAGCCATTTCCTTCATTTTCAAATTCTACACCTAGTAGCTTTTTAGTTTTACTTAAAATTTTAATTTCAACATGTTTTTGAAGTAAATTCAAAGCATCTTTAATATCCCTGTCCTTCTTACTGAATAACACAATGTCATCCACATATGAGAGTAAAATCACATTATCAGTATAATAAACACAATTACATGATAAAAATTTATGAAAACTAATTTTAAGCAATATATTTTCAATTTCATAAAACCACAGACGACCGCTTTGGTGCAGGCCGTATATAGCTTTATTCAATTTGCACACATAATTTTCTTTTCCCTTTTCAATAAAACCTGGGGGTTGCTTCATATATATTATTTCATCAATAGGAGCATATAGGTACGCACTTTTAATGTCACATTGGATATGTAACCAATTTTCTCTTGATACCAGCAAAGAAAAGAAAAAGCGAATGTACTAAAGCAGACTACTGGGCAGAAGGTTAGATCAAAATCTAGTCCCCTCACTTGATTAGTCCCCTGAGCGACTAGCCTACTTTTATAAACTTCACCATTTTCCCCTTTCTTTAAATTATAAACCCATCTACATCCGATAGGATTAACATTTTCCGGTAATTTGACTAAATTTCAAACATTTCTTTTACGCATAGTGCCTATTTCGATTTCCATTGATTTTTGCCATTCCCCCCTTTCATTAGATTTTAATGACTGTTTATATGTTCTAGGGACTTGAATTTCTATGTCTAGTCAAGAAACATGAGTTAAAATTTTAGATTGATTTGAAACTTCACACTGAAAATCATCATTGCCTTTAAAATTAAATAATTCCGGATCATACGCTATGTTTTCACGAAGACAATATTTTTGAACATCATTCAACGATCTTAATCTTTTATTATTCCCCTTTTCAAAATAATATACGTCGTTTCTTGAACCATCAGGTCTAGGGACAAATTTCCGAATCCACCTAGCTTCCCGCATTGGTTTGCAACTAGAATCATCCCCCTCACTGTCTGAACTTTCCGCCCCCCCTCCAGAGCTACTTTCAACATTTAATTCTGTGAAGCGATTCGAATCTTCGCTTTCTTCCGAAGAATTCTTATCTTCTGCCTGAGGCGAAAGAGGCCAGAAAAGGGTATTTTCTTTTCCGCGCGATTCCTGCTCGGAAGTAAATTCGTCCTTGAAAAAGGAATTCTCTTTGAAAGATACGTTGATTGTTGTAGACTTTATCTTTGTCTGGAAGATAAACGTGAAATCCTTTACGATTGAACACGTATCCAATTAAAACGCCTTTTTCGGCTTTTAGGTCTAGTTTCTTTCTTAATTGTCGTGGAATTCCAGCAAAACAAGTCGTTCCGAATGCTTTTAAATGTCTTACAGACGGTTTTCTTCCCTCGTAAAGTTCAAAAGGAGTCTTTTCTTGACTTGAATGACAAATCCTATTCCATGTGTATACAAAATACAACATCGCGTCAGGCCAAAAATTATTCGGCAAACCACTTTCTTTTAACAAAATGCGTGCACTATTTGTTACTGTACGGTTAAAATTTTCAATTAATCCATTTTGCTCTGGTGTGTACACATTTGTGAGTTCATGATGTATACCCATATTCTGACAAAACCCGTCTAGTTCCTGATTTACAAATTCCGTCCCGTTATCAGATCTGATACTGACAACCTTTTTGCCGATAAATCTTTCGGCTCTCAGAATATGTTGTTTTACAATTCCCGGAACCTGACTTTTTGACTTAATAAGATACAATGAACACCTTTTAGAATAGTCATCAATAATAGAAAGAAAATAATTTTCTCCGTTTCTACCCTCTACTTCACATTTTCCCCAAACATCCATATGCAATAATTGCAATGGCTGGGTACTTCTTGTTCTATCAATTGACTTAAAACTAACACGCTTAAATTTTCCTAATTTACAAACATCACAGTTTAATTTAACGTGTTTAAACTTAGGTAGGCCACGAACAGCTGAAAGATTACTAGTTTTACGAATACTTTCAGTGTTTACGTGTCGACAGCGTTTATGCCAAGTTTCAATGTCACTTTGACAGCATTCTATAGAAGATATTTAAACTTTTTACAATTAACATTATAAACTCCATTATTGAGTTCAGCTTTAAAAATTAATCCCATTTTGTTTGATACCTCCACGAAACCTCTCCCACCTTTAAATTTTGCACCACCCTGGTCAAACTTGGTGCCAGACAAAATATTTCGTCTCAAACGGGGAGAATACATTACATCTTTGAGAATTACAGTTCTTTTACCAAACTTAACTCTGATTTCCCCTTTTCCCTTTATCGGGAAAGTTTGTTTTTTCACGGCAACAGCCATGTTTACATCATTTAGGGGTTCAAATGTCCTAAACCAGTTCTTATTTGAGCAACAGTGATTTGATGCGGCAGTGTGAAAAATAAATGTATTCCCTTTATCTTGGGTCTGACTAAGATTTGCCTCTGACAAGAAATACAAAGGATACTCACATCTGTTATTTGAAGGTGATCGGCGACGCTCCTGGAACTTCCTTCTAGAACTCCATCGGCGATTTCTATTCCTTGGGCTCGTACCTTCTTCCCTCCATTCTTTCTGGGATTGGTTCTGGTTTCCTCTTTTATTTCTTTTGAAGTCAATCTTTGATGGTCTTCATTTTTGACATAAGGGCATCTGTTTCTTATATGTCCATCTTCATGACACTTGTAATATCGAATTTTAGATTTAACTTGGAAAACCTGCATCTCATTTGTCTTCTCTTCTTTCATTTCTTGACGGTTTTCTTCAATAATTAGATCAACCAGGATTTTCTCAAATGTGAAATCTTCATTTTTCCTCATCAAAATCTGTTGAATCAGATGATCATAAGTTTCTGGTAAACTTTGCAGTAATTTAAAAGAAATACAATCCTCTGGGAAATTTGGATAAGCAACTTTGATTTTGTCGCAAATTCTCTGCAGACGCGCCGCGAATAAATTCAGCTTTTCTCCATTCTCTTTCTTGCACTGATTCAGCTCAATGAAGAGTTGCATACATATACATCTATTCTCCGGAAAAAAATGTAATTTTAGCTTCTTCCAAGATTCGCATGGATCTTCTATAGTTTCAACTATTTTTCTTAGATTTTGTTCAATATTCAAGAAGATTAGAGAGACTGCAGTTCGTTTCCTCACAAATTCTTTCACATCCTTTTCTGTTACATTCCTCTTCTCATTAATGACTGGTTCTTTCTCTTCTCCATTTGTGATATCCCATACATTCCGTTCCATGAGAAGGAACTTCATATTTATAGTTCATTCGAGGTAATTCTTGTTATTGAGCTTTTCAATTTAAATCGCGAAATTTGCCATTTTTTTTTCAAACTTTAGTATTCTCGAATTTTGGTAAAATCTTTTAAGTCGCTTCTATCTTGGTCGCCCCCCCATCTCAAACATTCCAATAACTTCATCTTCAGATGGGTCATCGAATTTGCAGCTTCCAAAAAAAATTTTCAAAATTTCTGAAAAATATCGAAATGTACACCATCCAACGGTACATGTTCTTTTGGCAGCAGTACAACCCCGCCTTTTTACAGATGCATGTACACTCTTTATCATTTCCTAGTCTTATCCAAAAATATTTTCACTAGGTCTGCACAGGAAAGGGACTGGGCCCGTAACCCGTGTTGGGGAGAATTTCTAATCTAATAATATCTCCCCAATGTTTCTTTGATACTAGCAGAGTGAGTTCGGAAATAAGACTGAACAAACTATTTCTAACTTGCTTATAGTTTATTTAAACAATAATGTAAATAGTTAAAACACGCTGTAAATGATAAGAATAAATACTAAGAACATAATCTCTCCACATGCTACTTTTGCATGAGATAACTAATACTGCAATGCAAACTGCATGACTATTGACTAAAAACTTCGATGAAGTAAACCCATTGGGAAATCAGCTAATTCCAGCTCATCATTTCTAATAAAGGGCGAGCGGCATGAACAAGCAAGTTCGAATGCCGATCGAGCGACCGCCTACAACGACGGGGATGATCGAAGAGAGTGAACATAAGCCGCAAGCAGTTTAAATATCCCCCCGGGTCATTAGCATATCCGAGTCACGTGAACGGACACATCACTGCTATCCTTAAGCACACGTGCCATCAGATTCCTTCTAGAAGCATCTATGACATCATCTACAACGGAGTTCCCGCCAAAGGTGAACGAAAGTGAAACAAACATTCGGTCGATTCGACCAATGTGAATGAGTGCTTATAAGAATCTTTTACCCCAGACATGCAGAATGATTGGTAATACATTATAAGTAAGGAAAAACATTATTTTACTATTGGTGTTGTGAGGTGATGAGATAAGATTATTTACTGTTGTTATTAACAGGCATTTATGCCTAACAATATTTTATATTATTTCTTTAAATTAATTAATGAAATCGTATTATTCTAAACAATTTTGTTCTGTAAATTTAGTTCATTAGACAATTTTAAACTTAGAAAGTTTCTTTTTTACAGAAGTATCGCTAATCTTTTAGTATTTTGGTAGTGATCTTTAAAGACTTCCAATGCGCTTCCTTCTTTCAAAATAAAAGTAACCCGATTTTAAAAAAATCTGCACGTCAGAAAAGTTTGTGATCAATGCTCAAAATTTAACTTTATGACAGGGTGCCCACGGGAGTGTTTATGGTGCAAGTTGCGCCATCAAAATTTTGGGGGGGGGGATTTTTTAATTATTTATTTTACTTTATTTTTATTCAAATTATTTACTCATATTATTTTACTTTATTATTTTCATCTGTGTGTGTGTATTTTATTGGGGAGCGAGCATACTTTTCTTTCAAAACAATAATAATTAAAAATAAATAAATAGGTAAAAAAAATAAATAAAAAAAGAGGGTTAAAAATAAAAAAAGCGCTAAGGCGTTCAGAAATATAGGGGGGAGGGTTGTGCCATTGAACTTGGGAGGGAGCACCCCTGTTTTATGAGCAACAAACAGGGGAAATATGTGAAGCTAAAAGATGCATGATTTTTTTTTACAGACCAAAGTCTAAAAGCGCTTTGAGTTCAATGGATTGGAGGGGTAGAAGGCAATAATTGAGAAAGTTTAGATTTCATAAGTTTTTAGTTCAGATTATTTTAGCAATTAATTTTATTTTTATGATACAGATGTTACAATTGTTAATTTTGCAGTTCTTTCACTTGATGTAAGGCAGTGGCTCCTCGCTATTGAAAATTAGATATGCTACATTTACATTAATTGTTTATTACAGTGATTTGCTTCACTTGTGTTAGTACATTAGGGTAGTTCAAAAATACACTTTAAAAAAAAGGATTTTCCTAGAAAACAGGACACCACTCAATGTTTTTAGACTTGTGGATAGTAAAATACTGGAAGAATTTTAACTTCCTATTCCAACTGAAAGAGGGTGCTCGACCCCCTCCCTCAAACTTCATAAGTATGAGGAGGGGGTTAAAAAATACATTGAACTGAAAAAACAACGTTACATACTATAATCTACACGAGTTATATGCATATTCATTGCAATAAAATAATTACTTACATTAAAAAAAAACAGCTGGGGAAATTAAATGTTTCTAAATTTGTGACTTTTTCTATGCTAGAGCTAATGTTAAATTAAGGGGTCATTGAGCACCCTCTTAAAATTTGAGTAAGAAGCTAAAACTTTTACAGCACAATACTATTAGTAAGTCTAAAAAAAATAAGGGGTGTCTTGGACTCGAGCTGAGAGTAAAAAAAAAAAAAAAATTGAACCACCCTTAGTACATATTTTTGATTATTTCTGCTTGAGTAAATTAAATTTGGTAACCATTGTTTGTAATGTTTGAAAATGAGGTAAGTTTTATCAAAATTTGAGATTTATATATTAATGTTGCAAAATGAAGGTGGAGATCGATAACCTGGAATTTTTCTCAAAACCACCTGGAAACCCTGGAAATGTCAGGGAATTTCATTCTTGAACTTCCGTGGCAACCCTGTTATTATCATAAGCATTTTTGTAACTCCTACAGGGCTCCTATGGTCATGGGACCTCTCGCGCAATTGCAACATTTGCGATATTTTAAATCCGCCACTGCACGTCAAAGCAAACTGGAGTGCAAGTCTTAAAAGGGTTTTTCTGCTCACTCTAAGGCAGGGGTTCTCAAACTGAGGGGGGGGGGGAGTAAACCTAACTATAATTTGCTCAATTTTGTGGTCACATGTGAATATTTTCATTATTATAGCCTTTTTCAGGTTGCTGGTGTAGTTTTCATACACATATGAGGGGATTTGATTTTCAGCATTAGCATCTCACATACAAAGTCAAAGCAACGAAGAAGGTATTGAAAGTAATCTGATGCACTGCATTAGTTACAAGCTAACATTCAGAAATTCATCAATCACAAACAATGGCAACCCTCCCACCAACGTAGCTATATATGCCAACCTCGCTTAGATCATAGATTTCCTCAAATTAATGTGTATTTGTTCTTTGATTTCATGAGTTCTAATAATAACATGCCCAAAATGAAGTTGTATGTGTAGTAGTACATTTTGCGTACGAACTTACTATACTTTCTCTTTATAGTCTGCTTCAGTTTCAAATCCTGATCTTTTGATTGCATTATACTTATATTGACCAAAATAGCTGAGGAGATAGAGATGGGGGGGGATACGTAAGACCAGTGGCATAGCTTGGGTGGGGCGGAGGGGGCGGTTCGCCTAGGGCCCCAAATTTACCTCAATATTTTGGAAAAACAAACGTAATTTCCCAAAAAGGATACTAGTACATTTTTAATCTGTATTTGCAAGCAAAAAGAAAATCTCTTAGAAATGTAAGTCTCTCGTATAACTACCAGAATAAAATTACTTAAATACCAAACAAGTTTTTCTTGATAGCATATCAGTTCAATTCCTTGTTTTTTTTCTCTGAGGGGATGGCAGAGGAAAATCATGGAATTAATTTTTCTACTATAGAGATTAACTCGAGGAGAAAGAAAACAATTAAGTTTTCCTAAATTTTGTTACAAGAAAAAGTTAACACTTGAATATAAGAGAGTTTCTTAAAAACCTCCGAATAAAACAAAAACTTCCCTTTTTCAATATCAGGAAAATGGTGTCAAGGAATAAGAAAGGGAGGGAGAAGGATACTTCAAATCCCTGACAATCTTAGCAATTTTTTTCCATTTGATTTTTTTTTTCTTTTTTTGCCATCCGCCATCTTTGAACAATCGGCATCGGCCCATCGGCCAAAAAGTGCCATCAGTCGAGCCCTAATACTAGAACAGTGCTGTCTTTGATTATGCGCTTCTTGGTAAGATAAAAATAAAGTTTTACATTACATCTCTTTCTGATGGTAGAGGTGCACCTGTATTTTTTTATTTGGATGTTCAAATACAAATGTGATGACCAGCCCAGCGGTTCTTTGCCCCGCTAGGCTGGTCCTAGTCTGCTAATTAGTCCCCAATGAAGATCAATGGCCCTCTTTAACCTGTTTGGGACGGCAGCTCGCCGAAGTCATCGCTCCCTCAGGATGGCAGTTGTTACATGCGGACTGTGCGTACAGGCCGGGACAATTTCTCCCGCTAAGCCTAATTTGCAGTTTCAGAAAGTACGCGTTACATAGCAATGAATAAAATGTACACTTCGTGTAGAAACGAAACCATTTTTTAATATATGATAAAATACATATGTCATAATTTCTATCATAACAAAAAAATTTAATGAACAATAAAAAAATACAATATATATTGTTTTTTACTGTAACTAAGATTGTTAAAATTAGACAATAGATTTTGCACAAAACAGGAAAAATATTTGCACTTAAATTTTGTGAAATACTTGAAGAATATTGTAACAATTCATATTTTAAAGCCTCATGAAAAATTTCAAAGCACTGAGCAATGTGCATTGCGCATTTTATGCTCATAGGTAGTGTTAAGTCTTTTATTCTGCTTCGAGCAAACAACAACTATCCCTTCTTTTTCTGAGTATAATTTTAGAAAGTATCTACAGTATGAAGAACTAAAATAAAAATAATTTATAGTTGTTTCAATGTCGTCCAAAAGATCCATGGATGGATCAGTCATAAATTTAGATATTTCCTCCTCATAAAGATGACGTGTTCACCATGGCTACACAAATCAATCTAAAAGTAAAACCCCTTTCTAGAATATCTCTCATGAAATCCCATTATAAATGGAATCGAAACTAGAAACATTCATTTCAAAATGAGTATGCATTTCCCTTTTCATTTGCTAGTGTCAAAATATTTGATATTTTTATTGGTTTTCTTGACTTTCCGGTGCGGGGGAAATGATATTAATAATACCTATTTTTGATGTGAGGGGACTCTCCATATCTTGACGCTGCACTAATTAAATGCAGTCCCAAAACTTTAGTTCATTCCTACATGCGTAGTAAAAAATGAAAACAAACCGCACGGTGCAACTACATCTGAGAGTAACTAGGGGGTAAGCATGCTGCGTCCTGCATATGCTTACGCAAGAACTTTTTTATTCCTTGTAAATGTTCTTTCTTTTTGAATTAAAATATCATTACTCATCCTTCAATCTCGATTATATTTAAAGTTTTAGCTGGATAACATCGCAGTCCCGCTTGGCATGGACTCACGGAACCCCGGGAGTCCCCCAGTTTGGGAAACTCCGTTTTAAGCTATTCAAATCTCAGGCTAACCAGGAAATCAGGAAAAATTACTCTAGTAAGATTCGGGGCACTTAGAACAGTTTACTGGAAGAGGCTATAATGAGCAAGGGGGTAGATAGTAGCTTTAAGAGGGTCATTGATCTTCAGTGGGGACGAATAAATTAATGAGGATTACCCTAGCTGGGCCCAGAGCCTGTTGACAATCGTCACATTTGTAGTAACGATGGTTAATCAGGATAATAAACAACTTATTGTGCTTTGCTTTGTTTTTCAAGGATTTTAAATATTTCAGGAGAAAGATTGGGGTGTTCTTGAAGTGGTTTTGAGTGAATTTCCCAAAATTTTGCAAAATAAAGCCCTAGTTGTTGGAGGAAATTGTAATGTATCGACTCTTTGTGTTGCATTATGTATGATGGTAAGTACCATTTTTAGAAAAAAATAACATTTACTTTAAACATATATATATATATTTTTTTTAATTTAACTCTGGAAAAACTTGTATTGTAGCCTGATGCTCATTTGATTACTTTTAGGTGAATGATCGCAATTTAGGGTTCCCAGAGAGTTTAAAAAATGCTCCTGCCCGACTCAATCGTACTGAAGTGCATAGTCGTGTGTTCCCTTGCGTGGCTGCATTAACATCTTATCATTCTCAAATGGAGTCACACATACAGGTAAATATATTTTATTGCAGTATTAGAAGAAACTTCCAACTAAAATTCAAACTATTCAGAACTGTTTCTTCCCCCTTCCCCTTCCCCATCTTTTTCTATTGTTTATTATTCTTTTTTTTTTTTTGTAACTTATATTTATTTGTTACTTTTTTTAAGTTTTTTTTTTTCTGTGTTCATTGCTCAGTAGAAAAATGAACCAAAAAAGTTAAAATCACTACTAAAACATACTTTTTATACTTTATTAAAGAAAAAAAAAGACAGATTCTATTCATGTTTGCTCACATTGAATCTGTGTCAAAAATGTTTTACTTCAGCTCTTTTAGTTTAACCTTGGAACAATCAGCCACCATTCTTTAATTAAGTGTTAATTTGAGTTGCAGTGACTCATTATTACATCATACCCTAAAAACATTTCCTACAATACTATAAGCCTAATCCCTTTGACATTTAACCCTTTCCTGCACGAGTCATTAAATTTTTTAAAATATAGTAAAGAAAAAACACTATGAATAGGTTTAATGAATCATCTGGGCAGATTTTGCTGTTAAATATTTTTGTGCAAGATAGATTTTTTTTCACTGTGTGGGACATCTCCACAAAGTTCACACCACCCACCTTGGGCAGGAAAAAAGTGTTTATGCATTCAAAAAAGAATTTAAATCTTTTGAAAAAATATAATTTAACTCCTCGGGGGAAAATAAAGGGGGGAAATGATAAACTGTTTTGGCACAAATTAAAATTTTAAAATCCTACAAAAGTTCCAAATTTTTTATTTCTAAAATTGGGGTCATTTGAACAAGAAATTGAGGCAGCAGAAATAGCCCAGGGTTCGTACGCTCCTTTAAAACTCCTCCAATACTCCTTCATTTATAAAAAATTTTTGAAGGGCCCTTCAAACTCCTTCATTGTGGTTTTAACTCCTTCAAAACTCCTTCTTTTTTAGTTCAAGACTACATAATCTTCCTCTATAACAGAAACTTAAAATACTTCGATTGACAACTAACTTCGTCACTAAAGCGATTTTAAAGTAGTAATTTCGTGCATTAATTTTTTTCAATTTACAAATTGATCATAGTTAATTCATAAAAGTTGAAAGTGAAATTTTTATTAGAAGACTAAGACATTTCATAAGTGAAGTAAAACATGCTTAAATGGTGCTTGGCTATTTTTTCAAGTTTTATGATTATTGTTTTTTCCTCCACCACTCTCTCAGCACCAAAAGTCAAGTTGTCTAATTATTATTTAAGTATTTAAAACTACATAAGTAAATGTACTACATTAAGTGATTGCGTTAAAAAAAATTGTTTAGTTAATTGCAGTTATGATATTGTAAAAAGGGTCATCCACAAGTGGTGTCATGCTTTGAGGAGGAGACGGACTCATGAAATTGTGACAAGCTGAAGAGAGGGTGACAAAAAGCGACATCACACAGTTATTGTAACAATATGTTTGTAAAAAATATGACGTGACACGAGGAGAAGTTTGGGTTGAAGTGTGACACTTTGTGATAAAGTGTGCTGATGGTCAAATATATTGAAAAAAAGTGACATCATTTAATGACACTCCATTAGTACTCCTTCAAAACTCCTCCAAAACTCTTTTACTCTCATTTTATTTCTGAAACTGAGTACGAACTCTGTAGCCATTTTTGTACTGCTGCCATTCTCAGTAACAATCTTTTTCAGCAGTCTGCAATGCAGAACTTGAAAACTGAGAAGCCAGGTAAAGGTCTTTGAGAGAAGCCAGCATTGAATGAATTAGAATACTTAATGTAAATCATCACCAAAGAGAGCCTGAAAATTAAATGCTAAAGTTAAAAATTCTTAGTGAAACATAGGCTGCAAATATTAAAATTAAAATGGAATACTGGGGCGCAGGGGTAGCGGTTGGGAGTAAATGCTACTGACCTCTCAACCACTGAGAACTCCTTTATAAATTTCAACATGTTTTTTGTTTTTGCTTTTTTAACCAAGTCTCCCATAAAAGTTAAAGAATAAAAAAGCATGAAAGAAGACTTAATGCATTTTGAGAATTTATTTAAAAACAAAAAATCAATTACAAGAACAATTGCATGTACAATCCTGATTATAATGTTACTGTGATAATCTAAAAAGTCTTGATTTGTGTAGATAAAAGTTCCATCTCTTGTGTAGTGCATTAAACCTTACTGCCTCAATCAACTTTTTACCCACTGTCAAACCTTCTTACTGCTACTGAATTTCAGTAGTTGCTATAAAAAAGAGTCAAATCCAAAATAAATAAATGTTTGAAATGATCGAGAAATCTGCCTACTTTAAAAATATTAGAAATTTTATCATGTCTATATTTCTGTACTTCAGAGCCAGCCGAACGTAAGTCACATTATGATAATTTTGCAGTAGAGAGGAAAAAAATTTTTCTAGCTCGTGCAAAGGATGGGAATCGCACTCTTTTAACCCTGGTAAAAAAATTAAGGATTTTTTTTAAAAAAGAATTTCAATCACATGGTTCAATGTGGGAGAGGCTTCTACAGTCAACCCTTGTTTATTGCTGTTAATTCGTTCCAGAACTTTACTGCTATAATTGAATTTCCGCGAAGTAGGATTCTGTATTTATAAACCGAATATTTTCCTAATTAGATCGCATAAAACTTACTTACAACAATTTAAATAGGTTTTAACATAGTTAGAACCCTCTAGACATGAAACAGCACCTTTAGCCACCATTACATTTATATTGCTTAATATATTGCACAAAATATGAGAAATGTTGGATGTAATTAATGGCTATCACATTACTAATTATTGGGAAATAAACTACACACACTCATTCACTGGTGGATACAAGGGGGAGGGGTCATAGTGGTCGTGCCCCCCCCCCCCCCCCAACCACAGGGGAAATTTTGAATGTTTGCTTGAAAAAATATTTTTAAAAAATGTCAAAACCATGAAACAATGAAACAAAGTAAATATTTTTCTGAATTTAATTTTTTTGGGTATTACATGAAGTGGTGGATACAAAGAAGGGGGGGGGGGGGCATGGAAGTCGTGAACTCCCCTTCTCCAAAATCTGTGATAACAATTTTTAATCTGTTATAAGGTTTATTACATTTGAGTAGTGAAAATGATTGCTTGAAAAAGAAAGAAAAGAAAACCTGACCGAAACCACAAGTGAGAGTAAATAATTTTTGAATTCCCCTTTTTTGGTGTATTACATGTCAATTTTCTATTTATATTTAGACAGTAAATTAGTTCTGCAGCGCCAGTATGATGAAAAGAAGTGTCTGCTGCCCTATTGCTTTTTACGGAACAAATTTAATTGCAGATAGTTATTGTAATGTGTTAATATTTCTCTTATTGTAAAGTCTCTATAATTTATTCTTCTCTGTAGTAATATTTAGATAGTTTCGTTTTTGTTTGTGCTGAGTTTATTTTTAAGTGAGGTGTAATTAGTTAGTTGAAATCAGTGTTTTAAACTTAGTGTTAGGCAAGAAATGTAAAATTTTAGTATTGTGTTTGCCTAAAACCTCGTTACGCGAGGCTTTCGGTAATTAGTCCATCGTATTAGACAGAAACTGTGCTGAAAAAAGCCACGTTTGTTAGAAAAAGAACTACCTGTAACCAAAATAATGAAACGTTTGGGTGACAAAACATTGTTTTCTTTTTTGAAAAGTTAAAAAAACTGATGAGCTCAAAAACGATGGAAACATATCCGGAGTTCTTGTATCAGACTCCGAGACTGCGACGTCTCCATTGGCCTCTGATTTTTCGACAATTGAAAAGACTCTGTGAGTATTTCATCAATGATTGAATTATATTCATAAAATATTAATTTTAAAGAAAATTTTTGTCGCATTTTTTACTATTTAGCAGTGCTCCCAAATGGTCCGCTTTTCCCGCCAATATCCGTTTTTTAGTGTTAAGTCCGCTTTATACCGCTTTTTAACATTTTGGTCCGATTAGTCCGTTTTTATATTGTTTTTACTTAAAAATCAGATTTTGAAAGTTGTCCATTGTGTTAAAAGATACTATACACCCAAACACGCAGCTGCGGCGCCTTAACCTGACTTTCCCGTATTACTTTGCTTCAGATTGACATCATTACTCCTCCTTCAACCGCTGCAGCATGGAAATCCATAAAAAAGAGGTTTGAGGGAGGAGTTATGACGTCGAATCGCGGAGCAGGGTGCTACCGATATTTCTCGGAATTTCACCCTTACGTTTGCAATAACGAACGAACTTTCCGATCTCGGATCTCGATAACTCGAAACTCAAATATTCCTTTATCTCAAAGTTTTCATTGGATCCCAAGCTCTTGAGACTGTTGTGGAAACTTCCCATAACTCAGAAAGTTTTAGCTGGTCCCTTGGGACATAGAGTTGTCGCGCGTTGACTGTAATAGTAACGCTGCTATGAACCACCCATTTTGCAAATAAATTCGGAAGTAATCTCGTGGCGCATGCGCCATTTTTTCAGGCGCATATGTTCGTAAATTTTACACCCTTGAAAAACCTTGAAAAGTTCCTGGAAAAAAAAGTCTATTTTCCAAGTGCTTGAAAGCCTTGAAAAAGTATGAGAAGTTTCTTTATTGCTTGAATTCTTTCAAAAATCATTGCAAGCAATCTAAAGCATACTTTAAATTGCTTGCAATTCTTTAAAAAAAATTCATGTGTGCAATTTTCTGAACGTAGGTTCGATATGCAGTATCACGAAAAGTTGCTTTCGTGTTTAAAATTTCAATCTTTTTGCACCATGAAAATATTTTGATGTTTATGACAATAGGAAGTTATTTTGACATGTGCTACTTTAGATTAGCTTATTTATCGTTTAATTTCAATAATTAACGAAGGGATTAGTTTGGAAACCATCACAACATTGAACTTACTCGGACTTTGCGGAAAACTGTTTCTTGTGTTTGAAATTTCAATCCTTTTGCATCATGTAAATATTTTGATGTTTATGACTATAGGAAGTTATTTTGACATATACTACTTTAGATTAGCTTATTTTTCGTTTAATTTCAATAATTAACGAGGTAATTATTTTGGAAGTCATGGCAACTTTGAACTTACTCGGACTTTGTGGGAAATGAGTTTTAGTGTTTGAAATTTCAATCTTTTTGCATCATGAAAATATTTTGATGTTTATGACAATAGGAAGTTATTTTAACATATACTACTTTAGATTAGCTTATTTTTCGTTTAATTTCAATAATTAGCGAAGGAATTAGTTTGGAAACCATCACAACATTGAACTTACTTGCACTTTGCGGAAAACTGCTTCTCGCGTTTGAAATTTCAATCCTTTTGCATCATGTAAATATTTTAATGTTTATGACAATAGGAAGTTATTTTGACATATACTACTTTAGATTAGCTTATTTTTCGTTTAATTTCAATAATTAACGAGGTAATTATTTTGGAAATCATGGCAACTTTGAACTTACTCGAACTTTGCGGGAAATGAGTTTTAGTGTTTGAAATTTCAATCTTTTTGCATCATGAAAATATTAAAATAGTTTGCCCAATCGAACGTCATTTTCACAAATGCTACCTTAGATTAGCATGCTTTATGTTTAATTTAGTAGAAAATAAATAAATTTATTTTATGGGAAATATGCCAAAATTGAACTTGGTTCGTGAAAATTTGCTTATTTGAGCTTTCACACGTTTTGCATCTAATAAATATTTTTATATTTTTGGCAATTTGAAGTTGTTTTGACATGCTGCATTAGATTAACTCGTTTTAATTTTTATTTAAATAACTAAAAAATTAATATTTTTTAAAATTCAAATTTCTAGTTTTGCAACCTTAACTTGCAAACTAAATTTTAATTATTATTAGCTTATTTTCGGTTATTACTGTTTTTTTTTATAGGGAGGGGGGTATTAAATGTAAACAATTGAGTGCATAACATTTTAACTTAGTGTTTGTATTTAAAACAAAGCTGAATTATAAAATTTTATAAAGGTGAATTTTTGTACATTTTTTTCATTGTCATGTTGCCTGCTAAAGAGGGAATTAGTCCCCCCCCCCCCATAAAAGTTAAAAGCACTCGTGGTCTTGCAATCATGGAGTTTTTTTTTGTTTTTTTTTTTTAATCTAAGTTTTATGATTCTTGAAAATATACTTTGAATATGAAAATTGCAAAACTAAGCCTCATGTGATCTGCTTCTCTTTGTGATTAAGCATTTCAGACATTTTTAGGAAAACTTTCAATACAGTAAATCTTTATCAAAGTGTCCCTTGTAGAAAAAGCAGTTTGTTTTCCTATACTTTTCATATTACTTTCTTTTATTTATATGTAAGCATTAAATGAAATCTGCATGTAATATTTATAGTGCGAATTTAGGGTAGTACCTTGAAAAATATTTTTTTACTCTTGAAAAGTGCTTAAATTTTTTTCTCCCTGAAGGGTATGAACCCTATGATACGAGATTAAATTTAAAATTCAAATATAAAATAATTTTATTATAAACTCAGTTGTAGCTTTGTTGAAAACCAAAACAAAATTTTTTGGTTTCATTGTGAGTCATGAGGAAGTGCAAATTTCTCAGCAAATAGTTAGATGAAACTGATGAAGATGGGAACAAAATTAGAGACTGAGAAAAACAACAAGAGAATAAAGTTTTTTTGTTTGGTGTATGATAACGCTATACTAAGAAGCATTAAAACACAGAAAAATATAAAAATAATTTTAAACTAAATAAAGATGAAGTTCAGCTTCACCTATCCTTCAGTGAGACTACCAGCATCCCTGGTTCAAGTCAAAATGTATCATTATGCCTATTTAGTTCTAAAGAGGCTGTCTTAAGCAGGGGCAGAAATAGGGGGGTCAAGAGGGGGCGGTCGCACCTCCAAATTTTTTATGAGGAATGATAAAAAATGAGCAAATTCAATTTACGTCAATTGCAAATCAATGTTCAAGAAAAACAATCTTGCTGGTTCTCCGTAATGGTTGATGAAATTCGACACATTTCCAGATATGATCAAGGGTTTTCCGCTTTTTAAATAATTAGAAATTCATCAAGCCTTTACCGGGCTTTTCAGAACAGAAAAAACTGATGAAGAATCATGGTTAATTTTAACTAAAGACGTAATTTCCTTATATAAGTTAAATATCTCGCTCTTATGTGCTCTATGTAACAATGGTTATGAGAGGACCGTGCAGTGTTGTGGCTGCATGATTTTCTCAAGAAAATGCCTTGATATTTTACAATCATTGTTACGCTCATAAGTGTTCCTATTTAATGAGTGTTCATCACTTTCTTCACAGGAACACATTTCAGCTGCTCAATGCATAGCATGCTTCATAGATACTCTTTAAAAATACATGTATTTTTGAAAAAAAAAAAAAAATCTTACATCAACAAATATCTTTTCTGAGGGCTCTTTAACTATGCAATCTCCCTCTTGTCGTGATTACTTACTGTTAGCCAATATGTGTTTTATTCCATACTGAGAATATTCATGTTTAAGAAACTTGACCCCCCAAATGAAATGCTGAAATGCCGCCCCTGGTCTTAAGTGCTGAACTAAGTGCCCCTCCCCCCCAATGTTATGCACTCTG
The DNA here is from genome assembly GCF_026930045.1 of Uloborus diversus. Taxonomy (NCBI): domain Eukaryota; kingdom Metazoa; phylum Arthropoda; class Arachnida; order Araneae; family Uloboridae; genus Uloborus; species Uloborus diversus. The sequence goes on from NC_072731.1 coordinate 140,727,652, forward strand.
TCAATGGATAAAAAGATCAGTTTCACAGGTGATAAAAGAATTGTATCTCTCATTATTATAGTTAATTAACGAATTATCTTCATGAATTAAACAACTGACAACTAATTTGCCTTTTGGTGCTTCCATGGGTTTAACTATGAGTGGTCCTCCCAAGGTCCTCTTTTTGATCGTAACTGGTCCTCTTTAGTCCCCTTTTTGATTGAAAATGGTCCTCTTTTACCCTTTTCTGAAGCTAAAATGTATTGGGAGCCCTGTATTTAGTGAAGTTTATTGTATTTTTCGGCATACAAGATGGATGTGTGTCCTGTGTCGAGTATTATGCTAATGTTTAATCAATATCTAAATGTATCCTGTTCATAAAACATTTAATGTTTATTAAATTTTCATAGTATTTATTTATTGTATTGTGTTGGCTAGTATGAATACTGGTCTAAACAGGTTATAATACAGCTTAACTAGGTAATTTCAATGTATTGAATTATTATTACTTAAGTTTAATTAATATTAATGTAAGTACATTCAATTTATAATAGTTAAAACTAATTAAGTTTTCAACCAACTAATGGGCAATTTTGTGATTTTGTTGACACTTGAAGAAACCCAAGTTCAAAAAAATTGCTGTACGTAAGATTATGTTCTTGAGCATCACGCCCCCCCCCTAAAATGAAATTCTGTATCCGCTCCTGTACCCATGCAGTTCTTACACACTACTACTAATCTATAAAAATAGCTCAACTGGTTCGATGATGAATTAATTGACAGTCAGTGACCGTATGTACCCTTGTTCTTCCTCTAAATTTATCCTCATTAAAGGTATTAGGAATACAACGTAAAAAGCTAGTTCATTGTTGAACAACATTTGCAAATGTATTTATCCCCTAGTAATTATGCAGTGATTTATGTTTTCCAGTTTTATTAGTGTTTAAAATTAAAATGAGGTAACGATTCCCTGCACTTTCTTCAGCGATTTTATACCTCCACTCAATCAACCAGTACAACTACAACCCCTCAGAAGAGCTTACCTTACTCAAAAGACATACTTTGTTATTCATTTGTAGGGAAAAGTTTACACGAACTTATAAAAAAGGCTATTTACTATATTTGCAAAAAAAAAAAAAAAACAAAGATGTAGTAAAGGGGCTGAAGTTGTAGTACGAAGTAGAAGGGACGACTGTACATAAAATGCACTAATAAACAGAAAACCGTCATTTTTGGACTTACATCCTTCTAGCTCTGAGGTACAGATTTATAAAAGGCTTTTTAAAAAGGTGTTTTAATTTAAAACCAGTTCTTTTATATATGCTATTGTTAAAGGTTTTGATAGCTGATCGCTCTACAGCAATACATTTATTATTTAAAAAAATGTGAATTTATAAGTTCTTAAGAACTATTTTCACTGATTTGTGTATTTCATGTTTTTGTAGCGGTTGCTTATAAGATGCCTTCAATCTGGTTTGGTATCAAGAAGTGCAAAAGTCTGTATGGAAGCTTTGACTCTATGCACTTTAGAAATGCAAAATTCTATGGTCAAACTGCTGCCTGATGTACTTTTAAAACTTTCAAAAATTTCTGCAACAAAAGGAGTTGCAGTTTCTGTTTTAGAATTTTTATCCAGTAAGTATGTTGACTATTTTATTTAAAAATTTTGCCTATTTAAATCACGATAAAAGTTATACGGTGCTTGCTCTCTTTCCAATTTGAGCCTGGGTAGATAATTTGTTTTTCATGATGATTTATTTCCCTACTATTTTATTTTTGTATAAAAGGGGGAATCGGGTTCTGGGATCAAATAATTGCAATCAAAATTGATCTCCACTTTTTGAAGCGTGCAGCTTTAAAATATGTTTAAACATATGTGCCATGAGCAACAATACTTTTTCTTGATGTATTTATCTTTTTTTTTTTTCTAAAGCTTTTTATCAAATACCCCACCAATAAACTCAACCGAGAGTTATATTTATAGCATATAATAATTAAAAACATTTCGTGTCTGCTTAATAATTTTTCTATGTAATTGTACTCAAATTATTTCATTATTACTTATTTTTCAAGGAACATATTGTTTTTTTGCTCGTTTTGTTAAAAAGTTGACTTTACTAGAAATAAAGAGATAAAGTTCTACCATGCTAAGTAGTTTTTGCGGATTTTTTTTCATGTCTTAATATCAATAACCTATGTTTCAAGATGAGTAAGATTGTTGTTACACATATACTTAGAGAGTAACCGTCTCCCAGCATTCTTGGTTCTTAACCATGTTTCTTGTCTTAGATTGTTAATATTTATATTTGGGTCATTCCATACAGATCCAACGGATGAGTTCGCTCGACTATTTTTAATTTTTTTGAAACTCATATCCCAAAAAGATGCATATGAATGATGTTTAAAACCACTTCTATTTTTTCTCTAACCTTAACCCTTGATTTTTTTAGAGGTCGTCGAAAGTGATTTTCGCAGTCAAAAATGGGACTTTTAGACCTTTGCATTTTGGCCAAAATCTATTTGAATTACATTTATGGCAGTTAATTTTACGCTTTGATGTTAAACTGCATAAGATGATAGTCTCACATGCTGAGTTACGTGGCTGTAGCTTAATAATTAAAATAATGGCAGCAGGCCAAAGTTCAAGGTCAAATGTAAAATTTTTACTCATTTCAAAGGGTCATAACTCGCTTAGGGGATAAAAACAGAAAGTGAAATATGGCAAAAACTAATCACAGGAGTCACACTAATGAGAAAATATAGCTGTAATTGTGTTTTTTTAATCTTTATAAATTACAGCCCCTCAAAGATCAGAAAATTGAGAAAAATGACATTTTTAGACCCCTGTAAACCAAAAGGGGATGGAATTAAAAATAAAATTTCTTGGCCAATTGAATATTCCATTAAAGTACTATACATGTTATATATATTGTTTTGTGTATTTGGTTTTTAAAAAAGATACAGGTCCTTGAAGTTGAGCAATTGCTGATTTGTGAAGACTAAAGATGGGAATGGTCAGAAACCCCCCAAAATTTTTGGAGGAAAAAAAACATTTTTTTCCCCTTGAAGGAGTTTATTTCCATCTGTAAAAATTGAAAAATTAAATTTTCTAGCATAAAAGTTGCATGTAAAGATTTATACTCTGCATTTTAATGATTTTTTTTTCTTATACTCAGCATATCACAATGAAGACTCTTAGATGAATGCAATAAAACTGTAAAGTTTTTATGTTTCTGTATATAAAGTATTATTTGCTACTTATTTCACTAAAATTATAGTTAGCTATACAGAACAGAATTATAGCAATTATATCAATTAGTGGAAATGATTAAGTTTGCTATTGTCTTTTTAATTTTAATGAGCATACGTGTGCATACATGTACAAATGCATGGAACAAACTGAAAGAAAAAAAAAACAACTTTCTGTTCAAAATATTGTATTTTTCTTAATAAAACACCCCATCAAATTGCTGTCAAAAAGAGGAATTTAACAAAATACAGAGTTCGTACGGGTCATGGAAATCCTGGAAAGTCATGGAAAAAAGATAAGAGTTTCAGACCTGGAAAAGTCATGGAAAATTGAAATTTTCATTGAAAGTCATGGAAATTTATTTCAAGTCATGAAAAAAATGTCCTGGATAAAGAGGTAATAACGGTAATTGAAGGAGCATTAGAAATCTTGAGTGAGTTAACAGTATAGCACATAAAAGCTATTAAAAGTGGAAAATTGAACGATCCAAAAATCAAATCTGAATTTTGAAATCTCATTGCATCCACTTCAGTCGCAGATGCTTGCCTTTTTACTTACTTTTACAAAAAAGGAAGTATTGTATTCGCAAAAAAAAAAATCACTCAAAAATCGGCCTTAATTTCCATTTTTCTCAACCCCGAATGAAGGCTGAGTTTTTTTCTTTTTTTTTCGACCCGACCAAACGTGGGTATATGCCTAGGAACCTACAGACACCCAAAATATCCATTTGACGACCCCCGAGTTAATCACAACGAATTTTCTCGTGACGTCCGCATGTACGTATGTATGTGCATATGTGTGTATGTATCTCGCATAACTCAAAAACGGTACGTCCTAGAAAGTTGAATTTTAGTATGTAGACTCCTAGTGGGGCCTAGTTGTGCACCTTAACTTTTGGTTGCATTCGGATGTTCCTAAGGGGGTCTTTTGCCCCTTTTTGGAGGGAAATCATTGTTAATTTCGATGTGAACTCAAGTGGTGTTATAATTTGTTGGACAATTGGCACTGCTCATAGTCCTCCTATATCTCCTATATCTCCTATATTTTCATAATTTGTCAGATATTCTCCTATTTTTCCTATATTTTCTCACTAACTCCTATATTTTTTTCATTGGATGTTAAATGCTACCCAAAAACTCAAAAATCTTTGATCTATTTTTTTCTTCTTTCTCCCTTACACTGTGCACTCTTCCATCTTTAATGTTTACTTATGTACTAAACTTCTGTTTAATTATTTTTATGAAATGTACAAAATATAGATGGTTTTACTTGCAACTTTTAACTTGTTTTCAATTAATGAGTTTACTTTGTAATTTTAATAGTATAACATGTTAACTTTAAGTGTACTGCTGTAAAAATTTTGAAAGCTTTTAATTTTGTCACATATAATCTTACATGTAGCATAAATGACCGATTGTAGCTCAAAGGATTATTTTTGAAAATGCATTTTCAGATTTTGGTAACAATTTAATTTTGAGTACTTCAGATGTTCCAAAAATCGGTCTTCATCTCAGTTTTTTGTTTTTTTTTTTTGGCTCTTTTTTATCTACTCGGTTACGGGTACAAATTGGAGGGGATAATGGATGGTTCTATGCTCCACTTGGGCTCTTCTTACACCCCCTTTCCTTTGACAGATTAGGTCAAATTCACCCTTTACACAATATGTATGTACATATATATATATATATATACACACACACATTAACTGTTAATTATGGAGTGCGCACCTGGTAATTAAATCAGCCACTTATGAATTAATTCCTCAAAAATGAAATGAAATCCAGTTTTAACATTAAAAAATTGCAGAATATTTGAATCAAGCATGTCCCATAATTATGTCCCTTGATGTCCCTTGATGTCCCTTAAATGGAATAAAGTAGATGAGATTGAGACACCATTTTTCTCTCTCTCTCTCTCCAAAAAGCCTGATGCATTTTTTTTTCCCTTTGCCTTTGTTTAGTAAAATTAGTTTTTTTTTTCTCTAAATTGTGAAATCTAGTTTAAGCAATCAATGAGAGATGCATTTTTCAAAGCACGTAAGTGAAAATCTGAATTTCGTAATTGCTTTTTCATACTGTTTTGTGATATTTTTTTAAAAATAATCAAAGAATGGATATTTTGAGTGTGCAGTATATTTCTAATAATATATCATTTGACCAGAATTTAATAAAATTCTCTGAAACTGTATGTGGATTCCTTGTTAAAGAAAAACACACACACAGAATTTTGCTTAATTGAATCAAAATTGTCTTAAACAAACATGATTCATATAAGCAACTGTGAGTATAAAAATTCATTTGCTCGCACATCTGTGACTCTTCACATTACTATGACTTCATGCACTATGGAATTGTATTGATACTGGCACTCTTTTTTTTTTTCTTTTCTTTTTTTTTTTTTTTTTTTTTTTGTACAGTCTCCAAACATATTAGATGCTATACTTTTTCGAAATTCCTCTTTGTTTTTATACCAAACTCCTTTATTTTCCCTTTAACACTCCTATACATTTTGCTATCAAACTCCTATATATTTTGCTGTCAGCCTCCTATATTTTTCTTTTTAAACTCCTATATATTTTTTTGCACCACTATGAGCCCTGAATTGGCGACATATCGCTTTTTATTGGTCGCCAAGATTTGTCAACAAATTTGGCGATTTTTTTTTTTTTAATTTGGTTTTAATTTGGCCACTGTTGGCTACATTTAGAGAATAAACAATTGAATCACATTAAAATGGAGTAAAAGGAAGTCTTGTGATGCACACATCAGCTCGTTTTGCAATGAGATTTTACTGCTTGGACATCACTTATTTTGAATTTTCTGTTATTTCCAACACTTGTTATGTTTCATATTCTGAGTAGCAAAATTTCACATTCTTAGTTTTGCCAAGCCCACTCAAAAAAGGCAGTTCAATTGCATCCGAGTTCGATTCCATCACTCATAAGGACTTTATCATTAAATTTATCAGAGTTTATCTGAAGTTGTTGAAGGTTTAGAAAATAAATATCTTTAGTCAGGCGATAGAATACAGAAAAAGGGGAATTTTAATGTTCTAAAACAGTAGTGCCCAACATACAGCCCACAAAACTTATTAATGCGACCCACTGCTACGTTCAATGTCAGGAATCAAACGTGTTCTGGAATTTCTGAATCTATTAATTTATATGCATTTGAAAAAGTGCAAATTTGTAAACAAAACAAATATCCTTTTTAGTCAGTAGATTGATTCATTACTGAATGTTTTTTTTTTTTTTTTTCAAAAAAGATCTGGTTTAGGAACATAAAAACTAAACTATGTGGCTTTACTTTAAAGAACCAAAATACTGTCAAGTTACGTGGATGATCAAAGGCACTGTTGACACTAAAAGGCAACTTTTGAAGCAGATTTATTAAAACTTAGTGATGACTCATTCAACCTTTGTCTCATTCAATATCATTCTGCCTGTTTTTAAAAAAATATTAGACATTTAAGCATTATCATATTCGTTTCATTGCATTTTTATTTTACTTAAATTTATATGATGAAGACAAATAAGAATAGTTTAGTGTACACTTACATTTTTTCCATTACAAGTAAGTGCTTCAATGAGGCTGTGGCATTCATGTAGACGTTTTGCTAATGCTCATTACCAAAAAATTAGAAAGTTGGAGAATAAATAGTGCTATTCTCTTTGTGTAACGAGGTCATGAAAATTTTCATTGAAGTCATGAAAAAGTCTTGGAAAAGTCATGGAATTTTTACATCCAAATAGAGTATGAACCCTGAAAATAACAAAATCCAAATTGCGTATTTTTTTGAATAGTTAACATTCATGCTTTTGAAGAAAATATAAGTATTAAATAACTATGTATATATATATATATATACATATGCATGTAAAAATATACAGTCAATGGCCTTAATGGACACTCTCAGATAGCGGGTAGTTTCGAATCCCCAGACCCTCAAGATAGGATTATAATGTATTTCACTCCTCGTTAGCGGACATTTCCGTAAGCCGACAGTAAATCAGCCAAGTTTCATTTTATTTTTCTGTGTCTGGTAAGATTTTGCTCAGCACTTTCCACTCCTTTACAATGTTCTAGGACTAACCAGTACCCATAAGAAGATTAACACCCCTTTTTCTCTGAAAACAGGAGCCTTTTAAGTTGAAGCTTAAGAAAGTTTTTGTTTTCACTTCATGCACAAAATTCCAGCAAAAAACAGAAGGAAAAAAATTTTCCTTTTACACAGTACCTTGATTAATCAGTTTACATGGGAGAGGAATTCATTATAAAAAATACTCTCGTCCAACTTAACGGATTCCCCCCCCCCCCCCTTCCTACTAGATTTTGTGAGACGAGCGTCGGCGCTGCTTCCTTTTCCTCCAGACGCTGATGAGAAATTGGCACAGTATTGCCAGATGAAGTAAAAAGTAGCCGATGGGGTTACCATCTAAAACGAGCTGATGTGTGCATTATATGACTTCCTTTTACTCCAATTTAGTGTCATTTTCCAATTATAGGCAATTTTAATGTGATTCAATAGTTTATTCTCTAAATATCACCAACAGTGACCAAATCGAAACCAGATAAAAAAAAATCCGCCAAATTTTTCGCCAAGTTGGCGACTAAAAGGCTGGCGATATATCTCCAAGTGTCTACCATATTATAACACCACTTGAGTTTACATCGAAATAAACAATGATTTGCCCCCAAAAAGGGGCAAAAGACCCCCTTAGAAACTTCCGAATGCAACCAAAAGGGAAGGTGCACAACAAGACCCCACTAGGAGTCTACATACCAAATTTAAACTTTCTAGGACATACCGTTTTTGAGTTATGCGAGATACATACGCACATACATAGGTACATACAGACATCACAAGAAAACTCGTAATTAACTCGGGGATCAACAAAATGGATATTTCGGGAAAAAAAGAAACATTCATTCGGGGATGAGCAAAATAGAAATTAAGGCCGATTTTTGAGTGAAAATTTTTTCTCGAATACAATACTTCCTTTTTTATAAAAGTAAAAAAGTGCTGAAAATCAACGACATTGATTCCATTTTGCTTCGCTGGTTTTGTTCAACTAGGGGAAACAATTTACAAATGCCTTCCTATTTTATTTTCCCGAAAGATTCTGCGTATTATTTACTTATATGGTAAGTTCACTAACATTCTCACTACTCATTAATTTAACTTAGAATTATACACTATGTGTAGGTTTAAAATACAAAATTGAAATGTCATTGTAAATTCGGTCTTCCCAATAGCGGACACTCCCGGTTAACAGACAAAAAATTTGGTCCTGACGGTTTCCGCTATCGGGAGGTTTGACTGTATATTGTTATTATTTTAATTTTATTTTACTTTATTATTATTTTTATTTATTTATTTATTTTTGTAAAAAATTAATTTTTCCATTTTTTTCTCATTTTTCCAGAAAAAACGTTTTTCAGCGCTTCAAAATTTTTGGAAAAGTCTCAAAATTCTTTTGTCAAAATTAAATTCAAATTTCTAAAATTTTCCTGCCAAGACAATTGTAACTAAATGACCAACCATTTCTTTTTATTTATTTATTTTTTTCTTGGGGGGGGGGGGGGGTCCTTGATTTAGTGAAAGCTTTTCTGGTCTTTTATCTGCCTAAGAGGTAAACTGTAAAGACAAAATGAGTGAATTTTGCATGACTGCCGTTTACATGTGCATTCAATTTCTGCTTTGTGGATAACACTCTAATAATATTATCCACAAACCAACAATTTGTAACTCTTAATTATTGGATTGAATAATAATTTCCATCGTTTACAACACTATTCAAAATAAGCAGCAAAAATGTTTATTTTGCATGTCACACAGTTTACCGATGAGGCACTGAAATATTATACATTGTTTTTCAGATCTCATCCGATTACCTAACCTCTATATCAGTTTTGTTGAAGATCAGTTTATGAGTATATTTGCTATTGCACTTCCTTATACCAACCCATTTAGGTGACTAACATTTATTCTTTCATATGTTTAATTCCAACTCTTTTAATTAAAATTTCAAAATGTAAATAGCTCTTTTTTTTTTTTTTTTTTTGTATAGGTTTAACCAGTATACAGTTGCTCTAGCTCATCATGTTATAGCAATGTGGTTTTTAAAGTGTCGCATTCCATTTCGTAAGGATTTTGCAAAGTTCATCACAAAGGTATGAAATTAATGAGATAATTTTATTGAAGCTTTTAGTATGGTCTCTTTAAGTCTTATTTCTGCCTTCTCGCTAAAAAAAAATCTACTGATCTAATGAAATGACATATTTTCATCCTATTGGTCCCGTGCCCGTCACAAATGACCTTTATGAGCCCCCCTCCATATTGTTTACCTCTACTTCACAATATATATTTCACTCATTTTTTAAAAATCTCGTGCCCCCTTCAGGCTTGAGCCTGAGCCAACAGGTGTCCCTTCTCTCCCCCCGCCCATGCCCTTACCTTTTTTTGGTTTGATTTTATACATTTAACATGTTGCTTCAGAGCAACAGTAAAACATCTAATCCCAGGAGTAGAAGTAAAATATCCCATAATAAACTTAAAATAGTGACCATAAATGCAGTTTACAATTATTGAAAAAGACAAAATAATAATAATTACATGCTACCATTATTTTAGGTAATTACAAAGCTTTTGGAAGCATATTTGTTATATAGGCATTTAGACCTAAATATTTATTTGGACCGTTCCTGGTTTAACTTGAGCTAGTTAAGAACTAGTCTGCTTTAATATATGCTTTTTTTTCTTATTTTTCAAACCAACTATTACAATATAAATGTTACTTCAAGAAATCTAAGTAGAAAGTTAAAAATTGCTTTTATAACTGCAACATTCATCAAAAACTCAGATTTTACATAACTGTATTATTATTTCCGGCTCAAATTATTAATGTGTTTAAAAATCTAGTTTCTGTATAAGCAATTGTTTTATTCATTCCTTTTAAGTATGTTTTTTATTTTTTTTTAGTGTAAATATGTTTTTTATAATTCCTTTATTTTTGTAATTGTTTAGGGGCTTCGTAGTAATATAAATATTCCTCGTGAGGAAAATAATCGTAACAAAGATTTTTCTCAGAGCACTGAAGAAGGATGGTGAGTAAATAATGAATTTCTATTATGCTCGTATCTTTCTAGTTTAATTTTTTTTTACGTGTAAATGTTGTGTAGCTAATTTATGAATAACTGTAGAATGAATTCCTTAAAAATATTGGTGGATATGGACGACAAAGACTAACAGGTAGATCATCTTCTCTTTCTAATCGTGTGAAAACACGATCAGAAACAGACCGAAATTCAACGGGAGTTAAAATTATGATGCAGTGCTCGAACTATCCGACATGTTTTACAAAAAGAAAAAAAGGTTTGTTGTGGAAAACTAAAGTCACGACCACCTCTTGCACAAATGTTGATCAGAGACTTAGAGTGGAGTTTGCTAAAAAATACCTTGCAATGGGGAAAAAGTGGAATTATGTTATATTTTCCAACAAGAAAAAGTTGAATTTGGATGAGCCAGAGGGTTTTCACTACTTCTGGCATGATCTTTGTAAAGAAAAAGAATTTTTTTTTTAAATTGTGCATTTGGAAGTGGTTCAGTGAGGGCTTGGAGAGGTTTTGCAAAAGACGGAACTACTCCAATAGTTTTGTGAAAGGCAGAATGAATTTTGAGACTAAAATTGAAATGCTGGGTGATAATCATTTACTCAAAGCACTGTTAGTTATGAGTGGAGACTATTTATTCCAGCTAGATAATGCTTCAGTGCATGTTTCTCGAACTTTAAAATCATGGTTTGATGTTAATTTTGTGAACGACTTGAAACTCAATGGAAAATCTGTGGGGTATTCTGGTACATGAAGTTTACAAAAATAGCATTCAATATTAAAACACGCAAGAGCTAATGTCTCCCATCAAAAGGGCATAAAAAAAATCCCCAAAAATATTCTGAAGGAACTCGAATTCTCCGTCACATGAAGACATAAAAGTGGTTGAAAAGTAGAGGAGACTTATATATATAAATTATTAGCAGTTTTGAGACCAAAACATTCTCATTCATTGTCCATATAATTTTGTCCAGTTTTTCAGTGTCATTTTTTTAAAATTAATTATGAAAATAAATCATATTTTTCTTTTTTAAATGTTATGTATGCCACAATGATTTCTAGCATTAAAAAATTTTTTTATATATTATTTCAGAAATAAATTTTTTTCTGTGCAATTTTCTGCTGTCCTTATAATTCTAACCACCACTCTAGCTCCTTTTTATTCGCCGTTGCTCATTGTTATTTTCTACTTCATGGGAAGTTTGCATATTTCCAATTTCTGACATTTAGATTTCAATGCTATTTTACTTTCTATTTTAAGCAGAAAATTTACAATATCCTTTAATATTAAAGCAACATATTACATTGTAGGCACATTAAATATACATTTTTTACTTTTAATTTCTAGTGAAAAAAGTGAGATGTCTAATGCTGCCATAATTACACTACATACAGAGTTGATGGAAACAGGACTAGATCTAATGTCTAGATTCACATTTGGCATGTGTTCCAATGTACCTAAAAGGTAAGGTTTTTTTAAAGGGATAAATAAAAATTTGCAAATTGATCAAAGTGATTGAATTGTTTGTTCTTAATAAAAGGAATTGTGTCACTGGAACATTTGAAATCATTTGCTCTCTTTTGAAGTAATTTGCAAACATCTGCATCATTTTGCATCGTGTAATACCATAGTATAATCCAGGGGTCTCCAGTTTACAGTCTGAGAACCACATTTGGTCCTTGAACAGGTTTTGTCTAACTAGCGGAAAACTTACAAACTGAAAAAAAAAAAGTTCTTTTAGTTGGGTAATGCAACAAAATCTTATTATAGTGAAGACCAATACAACAAAATATCAGTTTCAGTGTGATAAATAATCAGCCCCATTTTAATTTCCATTTTGTTTGAATTCCATCAGAGTGAAATTCCCATTACAATGAATAAAATTGTGATCCCTTAAACTTCATTGTAATAGAATTTAAAAGTATATTTCATTTTCAGTATTTTTTAGGAAAACTAAGCTCAGAAAATCTCAAAAACCATTACTGAGCTCTTAATTAAAAACAAAAGAAAAAAATCATGGGTGTATGGGGGGAGGGGCTAGTGCTAACCAGGGTTTGTTGATCTAAATCAGATTGGTTTTAATCAATGGATTTTAATCAAGTACATTTCTTTAACAAAATAATTGATTAAAATCAGTTGGTTTTACTTTTACATACAGTGAAGCACTGTTTATACGTTTTTGAAGGGACCGTATGAAAAAAGCGTATAAATGAAAAACGTATAATTGGTGTACGTTAATGTGTATTAGACTCTGCAGGGGCCAATTTAAAAAACGTGTAATTGATAAAAACGTATAAAAGAGAAACGTATAAACGGTGCTTCACTGTATTAACTTTGCATTTTTGAAATGTGTTGCTCTATGTTTGACTACACTGCATTATAGTATCTTAACTTCAACTGGAAAAATTACATAGATTCTTATTTCTCTGTGTAACAGATTTTCAGACTCTTGCAATATTACTTTTACTCAAATTAGTTCAGAACCAAATAAAAATTTGAAGTTTTTCTTAAACACCATGGCTAATATAGTTAAGAAAAGTATTTGTTCAACATATTATTTTACACTAAAAACGTACATGATGATGCGAACCTAATCTTTAACCCCTTGAGGACCAGCGCATGGAAAACGAAGCGCAGCTACGGGACCGAACGTTCCGAAATGGAACGCCGCCATCGGCCCGAGCATTTACAGCAGTTAAGCCTAACTAAACAAAAATATTCATATAAAATCAGCATATCAAAATAATGACTTGAAATTTTAAATTTGCTGTAACAATGTACTACTGATTACTAATTATTAATATAAAGACTATTACATTATTAGAAGGGAGTGAAATAAGTAGAATACTAAAACTTTAACTATGTGCACAAAGTTAAATAATATGTGCACAGAAACAAAGTTAGAGTTTGACGTCTTGAGTGTGCAATCAAAGAAAAAGAAACGTAGCAAAAAAATATGTAAATTTAATTAAAACAACTTAGGTCAACGAATTTAAAATAGTTCAATTCCCACGCAACAAATCTCAAAATTGCTTCATAATTCTCTCGAAAACATTCCCTTTCACTCACTTCGCTAACCATTTTTATTGCAATGTTCCAGTCTCCAAATGAAAAAAGAATAAATAAGGAAGAACAATATCAGAAAGGATTCAAAAATAATCATAAACTTCAGTGCCGCTTGAAATCATTCCTGTACTCTCATCGAACGGGGAATCCCAAAAGTCTGGAACACATACGCAAAAATATTTTAACCATCCTCCCCTCCCCCATAATTTATTCAGCTAGATGTATATCTCTTTCAATTACTCGTAGCAAAAAAAGAGAAGCAAAGATATAAACAAGAGCAATTGAGACCTCATAAATCATTTGCGCAGAGCAGTGATTCACTGATGTTTACATAAAAAAAAAATCTATCCCATTGAGAGGCCCAAATAAAAAACTAAAGCCTATACATGAAGGTCAAATACCATGTGACTCGAATAAGATCAAAGTTATAGCCATTTAGCGCCATCTATTATCGTTTAAATATTCTTTTAATTCGTTCCATTTCGAGAAAGCGTATATGTGACGCTGGGACGTCAGCGTCGATCAGAGCGCGTAGCGGTTACGTGTCGCTGGGCTGATAAGAGAGGAATTGTTGCGTAGCGTCCGCGTGACGCTGGGTGCGAACGGGTTAAGCAAAACATAAAGCGAAATCACATCTTATCTAAACAAAGCGTGTTTATAATTCTTAAAAATGTATTAATTATTTAGAGACTGAACCAAACCCTGTGGTACAACAGCCCATGAGGCAGCGGTGGATACAGGATTTTATTTTTGTTATGGGTGGGGGGGTCATGCTCAAGAATGTAGTCTTACGTACGACAATTTTCTTGAACTTAGTTTTCTTTAGGTGTCAACAAAAGCACAAAATCGGCCATTAGTTGGTTGAAAACTTAATTAATTTTAACTATTATAAATTAAATCTTAAATTATTATTAATTAAACTTAATTAACAATTCAATACACCCAAACCTGTTTTTGTGCGCTCTTTTTTTTTGTCACTGTGGCCTCCCAAAAATTTCCTTATTCAGGAAATTTTTTGGAACTTGACAAAAGTATCATCACTTGGTTTTATCATCACTTGATTTCGTTTAGATATAACATTTTGAGTTATTTTCTACGTGAAACTCTTTTATGCAGTTCCTATCCACCGCAGAAAAAATTTTTTTTTAACTGTGTTGCGAAAACAACTTTTTATAGCTACTCATGAAGTTTCGAACAATTTTTTTTAATGCAATTTTTTTTTATGCGGTTCATTCCACCACATAGAACATGTTTGGGTGTTCATTAAAATGACCTAGTTAAGATGTATTATAACCTGTTCAGACCAGTATTCACACCAGTCAACACAATACAATAAATAAATACTACAAAAATCTAATAAAAATTAAGTGTTTTATGGACATGATACATTTAGATATTGATTAAACATTAGCATAATCAGTAAATTACCGCCCAATAGCCAGGGCTAAAGCAGAAATACATAAAATACACCGCCAGCTCAGTTATTTCCAGCCGAGGACTACAGTTTTGTGCTTATTAGCACTCATCAGCCCGGCATAGGAAAGTGTCTGAGCTGGAGATGGAAAACCTCATAAGGAAGTCAAGAGTGCCAAACAAACTGGTAGCTAATATAGAATTAGCAGTTTTCCATCTCCAGCTCAGTCACTTTCTTATGCCGAGCTGATGAGTGCTAATAAGCACGAAACTGCAGTCCTCGGCTGGAAATGACTGAGCTGGCGGTGTATTTCATGTATTAGCATAATACTCGACAGAGGACATACATCCATATTGTATGCCGAAAAATACAATAAACTTCACAATATAATAGTAAAAAATGCGGCGAAAATCTTCTTTATAATTAAATATTTTATGAATATAATTCGGACATTGATGAAATACTCGCCGATTCTTTTCAATTGTTAAAAAAATCAGAGGCGAATGAAGATGTTGCAGTCTCAGTCTCAGAGTCTGATACAAGAACTCTGAATATGTTTCCATTGGTTTTGGGTTCGTCACATTTTTTTAACTTTTCAAAAATAAACAACAGTGTTTTTTCATCCAAACGCTTCATTATTTTGGTTGGGGGTAGTCCTTTTTCTAACAAATGCGGCTTTTTTCAGCAGTTTCCATCTAATACGATGGGCTAATTACGGGAACCGTGGTCTAACGAAGTTTCGGGCAAACACAATACTAAAATTTTAAATTTCTTGCCCGACACTAACTCCAAAACACTGATTTCAATTAACTATTTACAGCTCATTTAAAAAAAAAAAAAAAAAACTCAGCTGGAACAAAAACGAAACAATCTAAAAATTGCAACTTGAAAAGAAGAATCTACAGAAACTTAACATAAAAAATACCAACAGATTAAAAAGTTGTCACAGATTGGAGGGGAGGTCACAGTTACTATGACCCACCCCCCTTCTTTGTATCCACCACTTTAATGCCCAAAAAAATTGAATTCAAAAAGATATTTACTTTTGCTCATGGTTTTGACATTTTTTTATATTTTTTCAAGAAAACCTTTAAAATATTTCCCTGCGGCTTGGGGGGGGGTCATGAATTCCATGCCCCCCTCCCCCCCCCCCACTTGCATCTACCACTGCCATGAGGGCCATGGCCTACTGTGCCCAACTTAGTTTTCCTGACCAGGGGCCCAGCGGTGTAAGGCAGATGTTCGGGTTAGGTGGACTGCCTCCTAATTCAGAACCCCCCAGTGTTAGGTTCCAAAGTACACTTGTTACTCATTTTATCGGTAGGCGGTGGTGCTGCAGAAGCTTCTGGTTCAAGTTGAAAAAGGCACGGACACCAAAGACAGTAAAATTAAAGCAATAAGCAATCGTGATTGCTTTAAAAAAAAAACCCTTTTAGCGATTGATGTCAAAATTGAATCAAAGCCTGTTTACATATGGATTCACATATATTCCAAATTTCAACCAGAACGTAGCATTACTTCTTGAGATAGGGCACTCACAATGGAAAAAAAGAACGGGTGATTGCGCTACCCCCTTTTTAGCTGTTGACACTAAAATAAAATCAGCTTTTATACCCACTAATGGCTACTTGCCGATAAATTTTTCTTTCATTCCATTCATTATTTCTTGAGATACAGCAGTCACAATTGACGACAAAAAGCGTTCTATAGCTCAACCCCCGTTTGAGTTATTGACACCAAAATTGAATCAGCACCTGTTCCTGTTACTGGCAACATATGGACCAAATTTTGTTTGATTCCGCCAGTTACTTCCTGAGGAATAGCAATCACGCGTAACTCAAAAAACGTCCCATTGCTCCACCCCCCTTGGAGAAATTCGCGCCAAAAACCAATGGGCACAAGTTCACATAGGGGCACATATGTGTACCAAACTTCGTTCGATTTCATGCTGTAGTATTTGCTGTAGAGCGGCCACAAAAAACTGGTCACACACACATACACACACACACAGACAGACAGACATTTTCCAAAAATAGTCGAAATGGACTCAGCACACCTCAAAACGTTCGAATCCGTCAAAATTCGAAATTCGAAAATTTGCACGAATCCAATACTTTCTTCTATATATTAGATATAGAAGAAAGTAAAAATAGCTACAACCATGAAATGAAAAGAGCTAAAGAGTTGTATTTTCAACTGTTATTTGAAATTAGGTCTGGTGGAGTAAAGTGGTCATAAAATTGTAGGTTTTCAACTTGGGTGGGTAATAAATACAATATATTCTTTAAACACCTCAACTTTTTTTTTTTTTTGTTATTATTTTACATTGCATTATTAAAGAGCACCGTACATTGAATTTTAGGGAAAAAAATATTGATTTAAGCAGTTTTATAACACTTCCTTTTTTCCTATGTATTTGTGACCCCTTGACTCCATTGGGTTGGGGAAAGTGGTCATAGCATGGGGTAAAGTGGTCATAGTTAAAAATAGATGCAAAACCATTATAAATAACTCTACTATTTATATATTTCAGTGTTTTTTATAGTTACAAGAATATGCACAAGTACATGTGTGTATACACCCGCTTTGGGCCACTCACTCCTACATGTCTATATGAGTATATATGTGTCATGTGAATATACAGTATATATGCATATGCACTTGTATCTCAAGTATATATGTGCATACCTGAGTATATACGTGTATAGTAGGTGAATTTTTATTCATATACAGGGTGTTGGTTTTAACCTGCAAGACCTTTATTTTCGCAACCGTTCGTCCTAGATGTATACTTTCAATTGCAAAAATGTTCAAAATCAGATGCAGATTTAAGATATTGAAAGTTTGAAGTGAAAATAAAAAAGTCGGTAAATAAAAAATTTAAGTTTTTCAACGGGCGTCAGGTCCCCTAACTTATGTTTAGGGAAATAATCTCCATTGAAAAGTAATTCCAACCCAGAAAGTTTGAAATTAGTACAACCAATACTCACCGAGATATGAAATGCAGCATTTTGTGACTTACATCACTTTTCTCTCGCCGTCAATAACATCTTTTGGGGGAAAATATACCGGTTAACATGTGTTTAAAATATTTTAAGTTTGCATAGAGTGTGATTTTTCCAATTGTTCAAAGTTTTGTAGCGTGGTTTTTCATATCACAGCGCAACATTTGCATTTATTTTTGAATTGCAATGAAAAATATAAACACCTTGTTTTTCTTACTTTGATGACAGGGCGATAAGTTCCAATCTCATCTTCTGTCCTTCAAACTTTGAAATGGAATATCTCCTTGAGTTTTGGTCGCACAAATGTCAAATTTTTATGCAACAATAGTTTTTGATGGATATTATTTTTATAAATATTAGTTAGGGGACCTAGGGCCCATATAAAAAGTTAAATTTTGTATTTTTTGACTCATTTTTATGTTTGCTTCAAACTTTCAATATCTTAACTCTACATCTGATTTTGAACATTTTTGCTGCTGGAAATGTACATCTAGGACTAACGGTTGCAAAAATAAAGGTCTTGCAGGTCAAAAGGGAACATCCTGTATAAGTGTACATACTTCAAATACCGGTATACCCGAGTTTATTCGTGGATACATCTAATGCGTCTTTGTACGTGTCTACTCACTTATATATATATATATATATATATATATATATATGTGAGCACGAGTATATATGTATGTATACGTGTAAACATGATTATATACTTGTATAGACTTATATACGTACATTTACACCAACATGTATGTATACACAAGTATATATGCTTATATACACATTATATATGCTTATATACATGTATGCCTACAGAGACATATATGCCTACAATCCAAGTTCTTGGGCAAAAATCTAAGGGGTGTGATAGGTTAGGATAAGAAGCAAAGAATCATAAGGAACTTATGGTCACTGACGCGCTACATGCACACAAAACCAGATACTAATGGATGCAAAACAGGTCACAAATTTGTTGCACAAAGATGATTTTACTCAACATTTTAGTTTTTAAGAAATATTTAGAGCAGTTGTTAAAAGTTACAGCCTGTAATAGCTCTAATACACGCATCGCAACAAAGGGACAGCAACTGATGAAAGTTTTTCGAAAGTCTAGTTATTGCAACAGAGAGTGATTTGTGATTCTGATGCATGTATTGCAGCTGCAGGTTGCAAATTTCTTCAATCGCTTTAAAACTTTAAGACCTAAAATGTTTTGTAAAATTGTCTTTGTGTAATAAATTTGTGACCTGTTTTGCATCCATTAGTTTCTGGCTTCATGTGCATATAGCACGTCAACATTGAGTTTGTGTCCATATGTTTCTTATGATTCTTGCTTCTTATCCTCCGGTCTAACACCTTTTAATAAATTGGCCAAGAGTTTCGACTCGCCCTGTATACATGTATATCATATGCTTGTATGTAAATGTCTACTCGAGTATGTACAAGTATATATGTGTCCGTCTGAGTATATAAGTGTACGTATATATATATATATATATATATATATATATATATATATATATATATATATATATATATATATATATATATATATATATATATATATATATATATATATATAAGAGTATGTATAAGCGAGCATATACGTGTATAGTCAAATGTATATCTGTATGGATAAAATAATTGCAGATACCCATATACGCGTATTTATTAGTGCATTTATGTGAATACGTCTATATGTGCCTACACGAATATGTATGCGTATGCATACGCATACACTCATATATTTAACCCCGTAAACTGTAAAAAGAATACATATTAAGTGAAATTAATATTTAATTTATATCTGCCTTATACTTAAGGATTAAGTGACATTAGAAGAACAATATTCTTTAAGCCTAATATTATGACCACTTTACCCCATCTTACTTAAATTGTTCTAAAAAATTATATGGAATAGATTCAGCTAACTGCTAATGCGAAAAAGTTCTTAAGGCATGTAGGAAGCTTCCTGTGCAGTCAATCTGTTCATAATTCTAACAAACAAAAATTCCCAAGGAAGTTAAAAGAGGTGTTTAGATTTTTTAATTTTTCATATTCACACAAAATATTTTTTTTACCAAATAAAATTTTGGAAGTTGTAAAATTTTTTTATTCAAAATGTAGTTTCTAACTGTCGTACGCTAAAATAAAATTGTCACATTCATTCAAACATTTATTTCCAAGCTGTAGCCATTTATTTGCTGTATGACCACTTTACTTCATTGACCACTTTCCCCCATCAAGCCCTATATCCTGTTTATAAATGTAAAGTAATAAAAAATCAACAAGTTTTTGAAGATTTTAAAAAAAATCACAATCTTTGGTGCTAACTAAACCATCTGAACTGAAACATTGTTGGATTGTTGACATGTCTTGCCTCCAAAAGTTTACAATGTGGTCCTTGACTAAAAATGGTTGGAGACCCTGGTATAAACAAAGGTACTTGTGAATCAAAAGCTCTCAGATATTTTCACTAAAAGGACAAACACTAGCATGACAAGTGGCAGTTACCTGTTTAGGAAACAGGTAATGTTTTAATATAACTGGTTAATGTTCAACTTTTTATTTCCTCTACATTTTCTGTTAGTTATATTATTGAGAAAAAATATTTAAGCTACTAGAAGTATCATTCAATAAACCCTTAGTAAACAGTGCCAAAATAAATTGCTAGCATATTTTTTTATTTTTAAACTTATCTTCTTTTGGCTTCTTACTTTTACCTTCCTTTCTCGTACCTTTATAATCCATCCAGAAAATAGAAATTTGGAAGATCCACAAAATGTGCAGTTTTTTAATTTCAGCTTTAAACTCCTCTTGTGATGTGAATTGTTTTCCCTTAAGTCGTAAAGTTATAACTGGTAAAATTATTTAAATTATGAAACATTTCAGTTAAAGTGTCTTATGTGCCTAAAGGTGCAATTTTCGTTTAGCGAAAAGTAAAGTATCATTTTTTTTCTTTCTAGATCACCAACTGCTGAATTCTTATTAGAGAAAGGTCAGAAAAATAGCTGGCTTGTTGGAAATAAAATTGTTTCTATTACAACTAGTGGCTGTGGTACTAAATCTTTCAAGCATGGTTTATGTGAAAGGTGCTATTCATCTTGTCGTGATGTCAATAAAAGTTTGGAATCTGGTAAGAAAATGATGTACAGGTGTTCCTCGTGTAACCCTGTTAATTTGTACTGCGCTATGCAAGACTTTTTTATTTCTTTATTTAAATCATTATTTTATTCATTTTTAAAATTTGACTTATGTCCCTTTAACAGAAGCCATGATGTTTACCAGTTTATTGTGTAGCTATAGATTCAGCTAGAAATGCCCTTTTAACACAAACCAATGCAGCTATCTTAAACAATATGAAACCATATCAAACTCATTTTGATAAATTTACCTGAAGTCTTTTTAACAAAAAGCGATTCAACTGCAAAATCCACAATTCTCATTACTTATGAACACAAAAACACCTTTCAAAGCTTTTGACATTCATTTGCATGGCAGTAATTCCCTTAATTCTAAAATTTTTAGTTTTTTTATGCTTAATTTTTAATAAATTAATATTTTTTCTTCTTTTCAGATCTTATGTTAATTCATCTGCATCATAGACAAAACAGTTTATTTAACAAAATTAATAAATTTTTGGAAAAGTAATTTAAAATTCCTAATAAAAGGAAACCTTGCAATATTTATTGGCACATCCCTGTTCATAACGAATGAATTTGTTCTAAATGATTTGCATGCTTTAAAAGTAGTTTTTTATCATTTGTGGCAGTTTTTTAGAGAAAACGTTATTGTTTTCATTATTTTTCTGTTCTTTTTATACTATAATTTGATTTTTTTCCCATTGTTGATGGTATTATTTATACTTCCAGATGAAAGCGATTCAATATTTATTGAACCAGAAGCTTCTAGATCTGAAACTTCAGAAACTTTTAACACCAAAAGAAAGCGTCATCGTTCTGCTATTCAGAGAAGGAATACAACACTGTCTAGAGAAATGTTTACAAATGCCAATCAAACTAAAGATGACATTCTTCTGCATTTCCCTCGACATCATTCATCGGGTTCTTTATCCCAGTAAGTCTAAAATAGCAGAAAATGTTGTCCATTTTTTTTATTAGTTCTTTTCTCACTTTTTTTATGTTTAGATATTTTAGTCTTTCATTTAGTCTTCACTTTTATATTTAATCTTATGTTTTGCACTTAATCTGTAACTTATTTTCTTTCAGTCGTCGCCATACTACTTACTTTCCTAATGATAGCCAGGCAGCTGCAAGTTCTTATGGAGAATGGTCTTTAGGAAGTATGTTTGTGTTAAACTCAACTCTTGAAAAAAATTGCACAGCTTTGGTTTTTTAGTGTTGCACTTTATGCATTGTTGATTTAAATTTATTTTATTTTTTTAGAGAAAGAAAGAGAAGAAAGAGGTGGGCATCTGTGTAGTTGTTGGTGCACTAGTTGGGCTGAAGTGCATATTAGACGGCCAACTGGAAATACATCTTGGATGATGAAGATACAGAATCAACTTTTTTTACCTTCTTCTCCTCCAGTAAATAATTACTCTTTTGCAACCTTAAACCAAACATAGCATTTAACTTAAGCTAAATGTAATTAGTTAACTTATAATCTGTAAACTAAATAATTATTTGGCTTTGTCTTGTTTTTACAAAGTTGCTACAATAAATTAAACCAGGCTTTTATTTTTTTTAAGTTAAGAAGGAATTTGAAATGTTGCGTTCTCAAAAATCCCCCCCCCCCAAATTTGTAGAATTTTTTTTTTTTTTTTTTATGTTTACGAAACCTATATGGATCATGAATGCAAATGAAAAAGCTACTGAACTCAAATGTAGTCATCTAGCATAATCAACCAAAACGTTAAAATTCTTTACCAAGTTACATTTTGGCCCTGCCTTTTGCTATATAAAAGAGCCTTATCTTCACTAACTTTAACTTTTAACATGATGTCTTTGGTTTGCTTAACAACATGGGACAGGTCTTGAGTTCATAAGAGCCTGCACAAAGTTGAGCATACTTTCAACAAAATGTTGCCAATGTGTGTTTTTAATATCATAATATGATTACAGTAGATGTTATCCTAGCTTTTGTATGAAGTCTGTGGCTTTGATATTGATGCTTGAAGGACAAATGAGCTACAGTAAGTGAACCTATTGTTGTTCAATAAGATTCACATAGAGACAATTTTGGAGTCAATTGCATTGAAGAAAACTCGCTTCCGTGTTCCTCAAAACCATTCTAGTATCAATTGAGCCCTATTGTGTTATACAGAGCAGTCAGTGACATATCGCCTATTTCAGATTAGCTCATTTGGAGTATCTTAACTCAGGAAATCGCTTAGTTATTATTTAAAAACTCAATTTTGTTTTTAAAAAAATTTACCTTGAAAGACTTTTGTTTGAAAAAAGCTGAAACTATTCATTGAAATAAAATATGATCAACTTTATCCTGTCTTACAAAAGAAGGGAAAAAAAACTATAAAACTGGCATTATGAAAAAGAAATTTTTTTGGTCAAATATGGCAGACAATTTTCCATTTTGGCAACTTTTTTTGCTCATCACTAATATTTGAATTTCTATTTTGATATCTTAAATAAAGTCTTTGAAAGCTGAGTTGCAACTTCAATCAATGAATGTTTTACAAAATTATTATTATTATTTATTTATTTTTTGAAATGTATAAAACACTTAGTTCTACAAATGTCATTGATATTTCAACTGGCTTTTTTATTTATTTATTTATTTTATTTTTATTTATTTATTTATTTATTTATTTATTTTTTGAAACAGTAACATTCTTGTATTCTTTATTTGAATGTTTTTAATTTGATTGCAATGATTCCACACTTCATACTGAGCAAGATTTTTCTTTTGTAAACAGGAATTTCCTCTTTCTGTCATTAATTCTTTAGTGTTACCACAAAATAGGGACCTTGATGTAGATAGCAGTCTTCCTTCAACTGAAGAGGAGTACAGTGATTTGAATGAGTCTCAACTAGGTATGAATATTAACCTTTAACTTGTGGGTATGATTTGTTTTGAAGGTGGTTGTTCACACATTTGCTAGTACAATAGAACTCCAATCATCCAAGTCGATTTGGACTGGTCCCCATTCCGCTAATCAAAAATTTGTATAACTGGATTTTTTACGAAAAAAGTGTTGATTTTTAAATAATTGCTGTATCGTGG
Organism: Uloborus diversus; assembly: GCF_026930045.1. Taxonomy (NCBI): domain Eukaryota; kingdom Metazoa; phylum Arthropoda; class Arachnida; order Araneae; family Uloboridae; genus Uloborus; species Uloborus diversus. Next base: position 140,751,680 of record NC_072731.1, read on the forward strand.
AGTAATTGTCGATTACGTAACCATAATCAGCTTAATCGATTACAGTTTTGTGTAATCATAATCTGGCAATGGGACGTTCGCAAGCCTGTAATCGCAGTTTTAATCAAGTGTTTCTTGCATAATTGTAACTGTAATCTAATTTAATTAATCGTAATTTAGCCTTGTAATCGTATAATCCTGACTTGTTGAAAGTGAAAACTTTTAAGTTGTGATTCTACAATGGTATGGAAAAAATGTAAGAGTTCAATAGAAACATAACTTCAAGCTTTTTAGTTAGAGCCTAAGGCTTTGCTGTTTAGAGGTCGTTAACAGCTATTTAAACCAGGATCATAAACAAGCTCTATTTGCTTTGTAGCCCGTAGGTGCCTTTGAGAGGAACATCTCTGTCTTCCCAGATTTTAGAATTGGTCATCAATTTTCCTTTTCATCTGTCAATGACAGCAATGGCAGGCAGGCAAGTAAGCGAAGCTGATGCCTGGGAAAGAAAACAATATCAAATGCACAAACGCATGTTTTCAGACTCTTTCTCCAGATTTTTGAAAGGGCATCTTATTAGAACCAACAGCACCACATGCCACAAAACCCTTATAAAGCGTGCTAGTGTTCTTGTGCATTTGCTTGTCCTTGCATTTTTTTTCTTTTGACACTTTTGGAAAATTTCAATTGAAGACATACAAATCCCGAATTAAAAGTCAGTTTATTTTCTTCCTGTAAAATGCTTATTTATGTTGGCATAAATTTAAAAAAAGATGATATTATGGAACAATTTTCGGCCCTTTAGAAATATCCTGCCCTGGACACCAGCCCCTGGTGCCTGTGCGATAAATAGGACCTGGTCATCTCTACAATATTAGTAAATAAAAAACAACAATGCTGTGACGTTGTTCACACAAATGTGCAATGAGAAAAATATTTATATATACAGATATATAAAAGTACAGTTGGCTCTCTGTTTAACGACTTTCAAGGGATTACGAAAAATCGTTCTCAAGTAGAAAACGTCTTCAAATAGAATGCTTTTAACACTATAAGTGGACTATCTGTGACTGTGAAAAGCCGTCGTTAAACAGCCAACTGTATCTGTGTGTGTGTGATATCCCCCCCCCACCCACGAGTCTAATCATAATCAAAATCATAATTAGCATAACATAATTGTAATCGATTACACTTTTTACATAATCTAATCATTGCTGTGATCGTAATTATGTTTTGACTGAGGATTATAATCGTAATTGCAATCCTCTTGTTTCAGGCTTGTAATCATATTCGTAATTGATTAAATTTTCTCGTAATTGAATCCATCTTGCATGTATGTATTGCAAGATTGACTGATTAATCAAAGCGAACACTAATGGGTAGCTTAGGCTGACCACATGTCGACGGACCACAGTCAATTATAAAACTCACTGCATTATGAGACAGTAATTCATCAACCAAATTATGTTCATGCTGTCCCTACTCTAGCTTTGCGGAGGGAAGAGCGCATAAGCAGTATCATTATTTTGTGATTTGCAGTGCTTTTCCGTCTTAACTTTTTTTTTTTTTGGTCTGAAATTCTGAAAGCGATTTGGATAGTCCGAGTTTTGCTTAATTGGAGCTTAACTGTGTTCCATTTCATCATTTGCACTTAAAATGTTTTATCTTATTGGAAAGAGATCTACTTTATTAGTCCCTGCTAGGTATCCATAGGAGTTCTTGAATCTATATTTTCATTTTTCTCCACACGATTATTCCACTGCGTATCATTTCATTAATATCGCATTGAACATGGTTTGTAGCTAAACATAATACATTTGATAGCCCCTGCTCTATTGCAAATTATAAAATTTCAATGTATTTCAACATCTTTTATCTGGATTAACAAAGCAATCCAGAAAATTGAAAATGTGGGTAATAAGCAAGAAACATCCTTAAATAAGCAGACTTACCATTTATTATGATGTAAAAAAAATTGTAATAATTAAATGAAAATGTAAAACTTTAAGAAAAAAAACCCTTTTTTTTTGTAACAGTTACAAAGAATTGTTTATGACGCATTAAGAAATGTAAATGTATTTTTTGGCATCATTTTTTACCAAATAATTAATCCTCTGTCTTATGTTTCAAGCAAGTGTGGCATTAGAATGGAGCATGGTCACCCCAAAGCTTTTTTATTAATGGATCAAAATAAAAAATAAAAACGGATGTTTGGAGTTTTTTTAGTTGTCTTCTTGCTACCATATCCTAAAATTCATTTTCTAACTTAAAGGTAAAGGTTTTCTTTTTTTTCCCCGGCTTCAAGCTTAACAACCAAGGACTAGTTCTTTTGCGTAAGTTTTATTTGTATTTTAAACTTAATTCACAAAGACTAGAATATATTTGTTATATTAATGTAGTATATTTTATGACCTGCTATTTGTTTTTAAGCAGTTTAATAAGGATGCATGAACATACAACGTACCAGTGAAAGTTATGTTACATTCTAATGAAGTTTTGCTTTTTTTTTTGTGCAGATCATTTTTAATTTAATCTATTTTCAAACTGTATTCTTCTAAAATTTGTTGGGGATAATTTTAATTCATTTTTATGTGTAATGCTTTCTCATGTTTTCTATAGGGGAAGCATCCGATGGTGCTATAGAGATACTGCCTTGCTCTAAACCTAACCCTCCTGTACGGCGTACAAATTCTAGTCCTGATATGAACACAGGTTTATTGCAGTATGAAAAACTTGCAAATGAACAAAATGAGAGATTAGAACTCGCTAATGATATTGAAAAACAAAGGTCTCAATGCATGGAAAATGAGAATTTTATAAAAGAAGATTTCCCCCTAAACAGTAAGTTCTCAATTCAAAGGAAGAAAAAAGAGTGAAGTAATAATATTATTTGTAAAGTTTTAATAACATAAAAAGTAATGTTGTCCTGAATTATTTCTTTGTTTCTTGCTTTGTTCAGGCAGTTAGTGTTTGAACAAAATTATTAATCATTAGACTTTATCTCTCTCTCTCTCTCTCTCTCTGTTTTTTTCCCCCTTCAATTGTGCTTTTTTTATGTTCAGTGCTCACTTTATATGTTTCATTAGTTAGAACTTTGTGTAAGTGATTTTTGTTTCTAGTGTCCGCATATTAAGTGTTATTTAAAAGAGTTATACAAAAAAATATATGTCATGAAGAAAAACAACCTAAAGTATAAAATGTGTCAAAAAATTGTATTTTTATTACACTTTTGAAGCATTATGATGCTTCTCTTCCTGTTTCATCAGGCACAAAAACAATCATTTTAAGTTTAATTTAAAACAAATTTTAAGCAATGTGATTTAGATTTGGCATAAAAATTTCAATCATGTATTTTGAGTTCGTGTAGTGTAGTAAATTTTCTGGGGTAACATAAAGATCGATTGTTCTAGTTAATTGACAGGATGTAGTCCTTAGTTTCATTTTCTGTGATGTTTTGGTGCAGATTGATGTAATATTTATTTAATTTATTTTTCCAACAGAGAGCTCAGAAATTCTAAATTCAAAGGGTGCTCTTAAATTAGATTTGCCTTCTAAAAGTGAAGTCGCAGAGCTAAATTTTTCTAGAGAAAATATGTGTGAGCCAAGTTCAGCTAAAGTTCTAAGCAGTATAGAATGTGAGTATTATTACTGTTGTCCTCTTTTTTTTCATTGTAAAAAAAGGCCAGATAACATGTACATATATTTAAATGACATAGAACTAATTTTTTTCCCTAAAAGATTATTTACTTAAAAATGTGCAATTTTTGCATTATATTTCTTAAATAGTTAAATCAAATAATGAAAAGTAAACTTTACCCTTTACATTTGTTGTCAATTGAAGTATATTTATCAAAATTCTTTTCTGTACCGTCCTCTTTACTTTTTAACTGAATTCAAAGACTTATACAACTGAGAAAATATACAGGGTGTCCACCCTAAAAGTGGAAAAATAGCTGATTCCTAAACCGTTAGAGATAAGCGTATAGTTCCGTTTTGAAAAAAATCTTGAAATTGCACAAAAACTCGAAATTCATGAAATTTTTGTCAAAAAATCAAATTTTTAAAAAGGTACAAAATTTAACTTTTTATACAGTCCCCTAGTACTAGCAATGATATTTAGTAAAACATTCCGGACACACTAACATTTACAACTAAAAAAAATCACTCTTCTAAAATTACTCTTCTGTGACCAAAATTGACTGAGTTATAAAGTTTTGAAAAATGAAGATTTTCGAAGATTTTATGACGTCAGCGAGTTAGCTTTTAAGGGGATGTATGCGAATTGACAAAGTGTGTTAATGGTTTAAATTCATTTTGGTTCTTGTCATCAGGGGGCAATATTAACGGTTGAAAAGATTAAGCAAGTGCTATTTATATGCTCAGTCTTTTTTTTTAAGGGAAGGGGGTGGGGGGGACTTCGAAGTGGTTTATCGTTTTGTTTTAAGAACCTCTAATTTCCATTCCCCGAATATCATTAAGTAAATGGACATTATTTTTAAAATTCAAATCAAATAATATTTTTCAAACAATTATATTCTCTTTTTTTTTTTTCAAAAAAATGTTTTGTTTAATGTCGGGGGCTTTTTTAGGCAATCACGAGTTGCTTATTATACTCATTTGACCAAATTTGATGTTGCTCTGATTTTTCAGACTGCCATGACGACGGTTGTTTTTTAATATTTACTAGCAAAAATACCCGGCGTTGCCTGGGTCAGTAATAATTATGAGTAACAACCATTACTTGCCCTTGTTTTTCTGTTTTAAGCGAAAGAATTTAAAAACAAATCTTTTTGGCGTGATTAAAAATCGAGCTTCTTCCTTACTCATTAAACTAAAATAGCAATAAGTATAAAGAACAAAATAGTATTCAATTAGAAACGAAAGCATGACATTTAAGCTACAAATTTGAAGAATTTCCGAAATATGAAATTAAACTTTACATGTTTAAAAAGATTTATCTGTTAGTACTTTTTTTTTAAATCTAAAATCTTCTCTGTATGGCTATTGATGTATGAACTGTTTTAAAAAATGTAGCCGCCCGTGTTCCCCTTACACTTGCTTTAGCTATTTTGGGAATTTCAATTTTTGTGGGAACTTGGTGCGGGTTAAAATCTTACCAAATTTGCGAGAATCATTTCGGGACACTTTCGATAATACTCCCCCTCCTTACTAATTTTTATTATAAAAATATTGTTGCCAGATGCTGAGATACTTTTGGTCAAAAAAAATGGCGCTAAACGGTTTCATGCGAAATGTTTCCAAAATAAGTAGTAAAATTTGGCAATTGTTTGAAATCGTGCAAAAAGAAAAATTAATGGAAGTTTTTGTGCGGTTTATGGATTTGCCTAATTTTTTTAAGTATCTTTGATTGGCGATATTTTGTTTATATGGTGAAAGCTGAGAAACATTATTACGTAGTCTTTGGGCTCAAAAACAGCGACAGTGGAAAAAACTGCAAAATGCATCAGCTACTGAAATCTTTCTGAAAAAATTCTGGCGATATTTCTGCTGGTTGGTTGGATATAGTGAGCAAGTGTCCAATCAGCATAAATAATAATAAACTATTAATTACATAAGTTCCGTTTAAAAGTAAAATGATCAGCCAAATCCATTTATTTTTAGCCAATCTTGTGGAAAAACATTACTTTAAGATTTGACTTGAGAAAAGCCTCAAAAAGTCAGACGAAACGCAAAAATATTCAGCAATACAACAATTCTTGGGAGTTGAGATGACACACTAAATAATGACTTGGGTTGATGAAAGCCTTCGAACAGGGAACAAAAAAGCTCATAACTCGTTTTTTATACAACTTAGAAACTTCGAACAGATGCTATCTTCAGCAGAAAAATTGGCGCTTTCGATGGACATATAATGTTAATATGTGCACGTTTTTTTCCACCCCCATATTGGGGCATTTATGCGAAAATTGGGACTAAAGTTAGAATAAAAAGGGAACTATCTATCGGATTTTTTTTCAAACTGGTCTATAAACCTTCCCAGTACCAAACTGAACAAACGAAGAAAGTTTCAGCCAAATCTGCCGGGTAGTTTCTGAGATCTTAGGGAACAAATTTACCAAACTCCATTTTTATATATATATATAGATTTAGAAAGAAAAATTACCGTCGTCATAGTTACAAATCATCTGTGGTTTTATTTTGTTCATATTTTTTTTCAGAGCTGAATACAGGCAGATTTTACATTTAAAAAAAAAGGTTTCTGTGTGTAAAATTACGTTTTTCAGAAAAGAAAAATCACCTATGTGATGATACCTTTATGATAAGTGTACGTGTGGATATCGGCCATAAAATCTTTATTACCGCATCCTAATCACTACTTCTTTTTTACAAATACACATCATATTACTTATTCTAGAAAATTAAGTTACAATTTTATGATGGGTGCAAATTTTCCATTTCATTTGTGGAAACAAGAAACCCAACGAATAGGCTTTTGCAATTGGTGATTGCGAAAAACATAATTTAAATTCAAGATAGTTTAATTTTTTTTTTGATGTCTTGAATTCAGATTATGTTTCTCGCAACTACGAATTGTGATCGGACCCTACTTGTTGAATTTCCTGTTTCTACAAATGGAATGGAATGGAAATGAGAAAAAAATTCGCACCCGTCAATTAATTTATGAAACACGGCAAGCAATCAAATCAGTTTTTCAGAAAGAATAATGAAAATAAGACTAATAAGAATATTTAAATTTAAGAACACCTAAAGTCTAGCATTGTTTCAGAAAAAGAATTTCAAGTTGTAACGAAAGATTCAAGCCATCGCTTATATCGTATGCACAACTTTTGTTTTTCTTTCTTGGCCAGAAACTTCCGTTACAACCATTAAATGATAATGCATAAAAAGAAAAAAACATTTTTTAAGTATTACGAAATTATCATCTGCCCTCTGAAATACCATAACAGAAGTTCTAAATAATTCAAACTCTTACGGTTGTCCCTTTCTTTTAAACATACTTTTCTTTTTCTTTATCAGAACACAGTAACTTTAAATGCAGTGATAACCTTTTGCATAAATTTGAGATTCAACTCCTTATTTAAAATCAAATTCTCATATGGAAATTAGATATTATTGAAACAAAATGACAAACAAATAAAGATTTTTAAAAAATCCTTTTAATCATAAATAGATCTTTCAGCTTATAAATAGTCCTTGAAAAGTCTTTTCAATCATTGATAATGCTTACTAATAAAAAAAATCAGAATTCCCAATGACAAGAATCAAAATAAATTTTAAACGTATTAATACACTTTATCAATTCGCATACATGCCCCTAAGAGCACACTCGCTGATGTCATAATATCTTCAAAAAATGTGATTTTTTGAAACTTCAAAACTCTGTCAATTTTGTTGTAGAAGAGTGATGTTTTTTTAGTTGTAAATGTTAGTGTTTTCCGGAATGTTTTACTAATTATCATTGCTAAGACTAGGGGACAGTATAAAAAGGTAAATTTTGTAACTTTTTAAAAATTTGATTTTTTTATAAAAATTTCATGAATTTCGAATCCTTGTGCAATTTAAAGATTTTTTCAAAACGAAACTATACGCTTATCGTTAATGGTTTAGGAATTAGCTATTGGTCCACTTTTAGGGTGGACACCCTGTATATACAGTTTAACCGCAGATAATTGGCAAACATCCAGTTAAGACAGTCCATCTGAATGAGGGGAAAAGTAACAATTTGATGCGCATGTTTCGCTTATTTGAATATGACTCTGCTTAATTTAGAGGCTAACTACATCTGCAAAAGCTGGCATCCCTGAAAACTAATAGATGCATCCATTTCTGCCTCTAAACTCGAAGTTTGGCTTTCCATCTAATTGACGGTCAAACAGAACATATGATACAAGTAATACATTTTAAAATAAAATTCCAAACAGTGAACTAGTGAACAAGTTACCTAGCTTGAAATTTCCTTTTACGCTTTCAATGTTGCGTAAAATAAACAACCAATTGCAAAGAGGAAGCCTTCATTAATGCCTTAGCTCCTTTGCCTTTATTCCATTGCCTCGAAGTAATTAGCGTACTGTAATCACGATTTCAAGAAGAAATCTTTGGTTTTTGAATTAATACTATAAAAGCTTAAAAGTTATCACTTCTTCGCGTTTTTAATTTAATTGCTAAAATTGAACTTTCAATAAAAAAACTTTTTTTTGCCGTTATACTATTTGTTGTCACCGCAGATTATAAAGGTTTTCTTTTCTTCAGACTTAAGTTATTCTTTAATTTTATAACCAAGTTGTATTCTCCTTTTATATATTTTGAAATTAACTAATTGCTTTTTTTTTCTTTTTTTTTTTTTTTTTTGTCCTTGCATTTCAAAGTTGTTCGTTAAAAAAGCAATCTAAGATTTTTTTTTCGTTACATGCTGTAATCATTTTTAAAATAGAGTTAACTTGTGTGCTTAAGTAAATATCTTTATTTTTTATTGTTAAAATGCTGTATTCGTTCATTAAAACCTATGTTCTTGATTAGAGAAAAGCTCCCTATGAATGGATGTCAAATGGTTTCATCTGTTTTGCATAAATATGTCAATTAGTTATATAAGAATAACTACATTACTTCTATTCTTTCACTATTACTTGTTATTCCTGCAACAATTAATTACACTGTTTGAAAACTTAGTTCAAAAATAATTTCAATTACTTTTTAGTTCTACCATAAATACACATATGTTTTTAAGAGTAATTTTAATAGTTTCTTAAAATTCTTATACTAAGTGGTTTTTGGAAGTAAAGTTTTTTTAAAAAATGTTCTATAATCTTTCCATTGTAGAAAAATGTAATATACTGTTTTGTCCTTTTTTTTTCCAAAAAAATTGGCTTGATATGTTTTTTAACCATTTTATTAAAAAAGTAGCATTTTTAAAAAATATATCTTTAGTTCAACAACTTTACACAACGTTTAAAGTACTGCATTTTATACAAACCTTCGATGGATTTCAAGTAGAGCCAAAAAAGAAAACCATTATCATTGGTAACGTAAATCAGGGAAATTTGGTGAACTTAATCAGGGAAAAGTCAGGGAACTTTTTTTCTCAGTTCCTGTCGCCACCCTGTGATACTAGATGTCATGACTCGCCACTATCAATGATATAACCTTGCTCTTGACATTTTTTTCCAGGTCAGCAACAGGCATCTATGTCTTCTTTCAGAGATAGGGGACATACTATATCAGTAATGAGTCCTAGTCGTCCAAATGGCTCTGATAATTCAGTCAAAAGGCCTGAATTGAATCGCAGGAGTGGTATGAGCCCAAGGCAAGTTTTAAAAATTTAAATAAAGTAGATATGTTTAAAGTTCTTTTTATTGTTACTATTTCAATGACATGCAAGATCAAGGTGCTCAATGAAAGGAAGTTGAGATGATATTGGGAGAAAAGTGTAATTTACTCCAAATTAAGAATTTTAGTTGGTCAACTTGTAGAAACAAAATTTAAATCTTTCTTTCTTTGACTTTTTTACGATCCATTATACATGAATGTTAAGAAAGTAATCAGCTATGAAGTGAATATACATTTGGACCCCGATTTAACGAATTCATTGGGACAGAAACTTTTATTTGTTAAATCAGGGTTATTCGTAATATTGGGGTGCAATTTTTTTTATTATTTTTTTTAATTACTTACTTTATGAAAAGCCCTAATAAGCAACTGCACAAAAATATCTATAATTAGAAAGTGTATACTTTTTATTCATTATTCTGCAACTTATTACACACTAATAAATTTGAAATTTTATTGTGCTGAGTAATAGATTTTGACAATTTTCTTGATACTTGACTTGAAATAGTTCTTTCGACTTTATGGAGAGAAGAAAATGTTGTGCTATATTTCCAAAAAAAAACCATCAAAAGTGTCCTATATTTTAAAAAATGATTTACAGCCTGCTGCATGAGATATGTTTTTAATTTCCATTCAATGTAAAGCTAGTAACAGTTTTCATCAGTTTCATTATCACTTTCTGCAACAGAATCACTATTCTTTGGTTGCCCCCTCGCCCGTCAAACATTGCTGATTCCAAGAAAAGTGTTTTTCTGCTTTGGACATGATGGACATATCATTTGGAAAACAATTCAGTATTTTCTAACTCAAATAACACCAAAAAAGAATTCGGCTATTAAAATAATTCATTAATTTGGGGTTCATTGTTCGATAAATAGAATTTTTTGCCTTCATTTTAGTCAGGGGAAAGAGAAAAAATTTGCTAAACCACGAAATTCGTTAAATAGAGGTTTGTTCAATCAGGGGCAGACTGTACTATGAAATCTCAGTCTTCCTACTGCCCAATATCTAGCGAGGTGTGCCCACAAGATCTGAGTAACAGCTGTGGTAGGCAGCTGTTTAACAATTAACACCGATAGACTTGATAATACCTTACCAAATTTGCCAACCTATACATTGTGGTCACATTCTAGATAGATAGATGCATACAAATTTCCTCTGCCCAACATGGGTAAGACTGTGGAAAATAGCTTTTTTGAAATATTTAATCCAATAGACCTGCTTTGCTGGTGTTGAACAGCACTCTTTCGGTGGCACTGGAGATATGTATAGTTCATTCTAAAGTTCATTCTGTTTCCAAAAGCAATCTTTCTTTTTCTCTCTTATTATTCAATCAAGTATTTAATCTTAAATACAGTAATTATAGCTTACACTGTTAGTATTTTGACTGCCTGAAAATACAAATTGCCTCATTTCTACTGTATTTTAAGTAGTGTGCATGCTTTTTGACTGCTTGAAGTAAAAATATTTTGTGCTCACATTGTATCATCTGTATTCATAGAATAATTAATTTGCAATTGAGTATAAATTCATCATTTTAAATATCTTAAACCTTAGCACTTATTAAGTAGAAAGGTATGAATGGTTATTTTGCTCTTGCTTTATGTACTGTTTTACATGATTATTTTATTTGAACCCGCCTGTAACAAGCCCTGATTTAACGATAACACATGTTTAACGAGAAAATCGGAAATACTCTATTGGTACAATGTCAAATCTATTGCAGTACAACTCTCTATTAATGAAAAAAACCTGCTATAAGCAAGCAATATCTTTGTGATTCATAAAACATCTGTTGACTTCCAGCTCAGCTTATCCTTTCTTAAAAAAATTCCTATAACTTTCCAAAGCTAACCGAAAGTGAATGATGAAGCCTAAATCCTAAGAACAATGATCATGGTTTTTTTAGTTTGTGAAGTAGGAAATATTGGAAAATTATATATTTGTTGCCAATGTTGTCACTTGTGAGAAATTTACTTCTGAGGATATTGTAGTTCAAATTCAAGTTAAAGCAGGTTTTAAAAAAATAATGAAAGCAATAATAATAATAGCAAATATGAAGGGTTTTAAGCTGAGCCACAATCAACATTCTCTATGATTTTTGTTGTGTGGAAAAACTCATATTTTTTCTCTAAGCCAGAGGTGCAAATGATGTTTTTTGGCTGATGAGTATTACTCAAAAAACAATAATATAAGAATGAGACAATAAGAGCACAATTCAAAACAAATTAAATAACTTATTTGACGCTGTGCAGAGATAAAACAAGCACAGCAAGTATGTATGATGTTTTTCATGAACCCTTTTGAAATGAGTGCTTGGTTGTAATGACCATATATCATGGTCCTTTTGCACTCTTTTTGTTGGTCTTTTTTTTCCATATTTACTTTGCTTTCTTTTTCAGTTTTGTTTTCCTACAACTCTTTCACAATAGTTGCTTTGGTCCTGTAACTCATAAACCACTCTTATTGCTACAAACTGAGGTAATTTTTTTCTCTTGTCTTCAATGTTTGATGTGTTACTAGAATATTAATGTTTGTCACTTTTACCTCTATGCGAAAAGTTTTGCATTAATAGGAATGTTTATCAAAATATTAACATTCCTGTAGCAGCTTATATTTAAAGAATCTGAACCTAAGCTTTTTCTTTTAGGCCAATAATCGAGCTCTTAGTGTATTAGATCACATACCTCCTTATGATACCCACAAAATTGGTGTTGTATACATTGGACCTGGACAGGTAATTCTACATTTATTATACTGGGAATTGTTTTCTTGTACTAATCACAAGGATTGAAATAGGTATCTAGGAATAAAAGTTATTTAAAAGTAACTTTTATTTTTAGTTGAACTTCATTGTTTTATTATTTGAAAATGTGGATACTTCTTAAATTTTACTCATCTTTTTTTTAAATCTTTCTACACATTTTTTTTTTTTTTTTTTTTTTTGCATTATTGAAATAAATAATAAATGTAACTTGTGCATACTTCTGTTTGTACACTCTGTCACTGTCTCAACTTTACAGATTCAAACATCTAATTTGAAATTAGTGCATTAGTGAATGCAACAATGAAACCAGTTTCAAAGCAGATTCAAGTTCACCATCTTTTCCAGCACGGTTTCACTTGTTGTTTATGTTTTCACTTAACTTCACTTTGTTTCCAATCTTGTCGCAATTTTTTTTTTCTGTTTTTTGTAATGTACTAAGTAATGACTGAAAAAAAATTAGTTATATTACTTTGTTGATTCACAATTTGTCGAAGTGTTTTAAATTTTTCTCCATGGCTAAATTGTTTAACATTACGAGTGAAACTTTTAGTGTAACTGGACAGGGAGAAAAATTCTTCTGCTTTACTGATAAGAAGGGAACTTATTTTCCTGGAAGCTACTTGTCAGTGTTTGCCTTTGCATTTCTATTGATTGAGGAACAAAATAAGGGAAAAAATACAAAGTTTACGAAAAAGTGATAACAATAAACGAAACACTGATCACAATATCCGATTTTTAAACACATGTTAATACACATGTGTTCCGGGACTTCATGATTCCTATATCATTAAGCAAATGATAACATTAACCTTAATCACATTAACCGGCACCTACTGTATAATAAACTTAATCACTTGTAGTTGTTTTTCATTTCAAAATCCAACATGTTAGCACCATAATATCGCCATAAAATCAAAAATTAAAAACATATGGCAGTATTTAAACTGGATGTTTGAATTAACATTGTCATACACAAATAACAGTTTGAAAAAGCAAATTCTTCATAAGTCAATAATTGGAAAAGTTTAACTTAAATAATGGAACATGATACAATCACAACTTATTCAAAATATTGCCCATAACCATATCCATACCCACACAATTGTAATCGTCATATCAGTAATAAATTTAAAGTTTGTTTTGAATTAAAGGTGTTGATGTCATAAATCTATTTCTCTTAAAATATCATATTTTCAGTTATTTAGTATTATTTTTAACTATACCTACTTTTAAAACAAGGAAGCGCTGCCATGCTTCTTTGTTTTCCTCCTCCTGTGCTGTGGCAATTTTTTGTCTTATTATTGACTGATTGTTTGAATTCCCATCTTTTTAAAATTGGTCTTAAAGATTCTACTGTTTGAACTTTTGTGTTACTCTGGATAAGCTATGAACAGTAAACCCTTTGACCCCACGGCTATATTTTTTTTATTCTGTGACTCTAAAGTATATTGGGAAGCAAGACAGAAGCTAATGGCTTACTGGCCAAAAGCCTAGAATGTAAATAAATTTAGAAAAGGTTTTTTTTTTTGGGTAAATCTTATGCAGGCAATGCTGTGTGTTAAAATGATGCCCAAAATGAAATTATATTTTAATCCATTGTATTTCAAGTGTTTAAGTTTGTTTTAATTCCCATCGTTGTAATAAATTGACAAATTTTTCGAGAAGAAATAGTATAGTAGGAAATATTATCTCATCGATTCACTGGCCATTACATTTTTTTGCCAAGTAATTGATAAATACTTGTATATGCATTATTCTCATACACAAAAATGTATGTATGCTTAGGTTAACAATGAAGTTGCCATATTAAGCAATATCTATGGGTCAACTCGATACGTAAATTTTTTGAGGGGACTTGGAAACCTTGTTCGTCTTACTGATGTAGATCCTCATCAGATATATCTTGGAGGCCTTGATACACGAGGTGAAGATGGAAAGTTTGCTTTGATTTGGCAGGATGATGTTATGCAAGGTAAGAAGGAACCTCCTTCAGAATGTCTAAAGTCTTTTTTTTTTCCCTCCATGCTTGTTATTTGGTTATTTAAATAAAAATTCTTGTTTATCAATGAGGTTTTTTGTCAAAAGCTAAAATAACCAATCATATTGTTTATTTTATTTAATACTAGCTGCATTGCCCGGCTTTGCATGGTCTACCTCAAAAATAAAACATATGTAACGTGACGCATGTTCAACAACCAGGCTTCAGTTAGAGGCGGGGGAAAAATGTAAAATTTCCCGTCCAAACAATCTTTCTTAAAGAAAGAAAATGTCAAATCAAAAATTCCCGAACAAATTAAATGCAACTTTTTTGATTATCTTCTGCTGGCGGTCATGGGTGCAAGACCTTCCGTCTCAGGACGGATTTCCATCTTGGACAAAATTTCCGAGACAGAGGTTGGGACGGAACGAAATTCGATCAATTTCTTTCAGTTTTTACTTAAAAAAGATAAAAAAGAAAAACTTTAGTTACTGGAGCATTCTATAATCACGATTTTACATCGACAATCTCGATTTTCCGCCACGGTCGTGTTTTGTCTGCAAGGTCCTTTTAGAGGAGTAGCTTTTAGGCTCGTGCCATTTGACTTTTTTTTTTTAGGTTGCTCTGTTATTTCCAACTCGCTGCATTGCAGACCGCGGAGTTGCTCACTATTCTCCCTGATTTATCGAATTAATCATCTCTGTTTGAAAATTTAGCCTTTTCTCTTTCTATTTTTGATCATTCTTTTGCTTTTTTTTCCATTTGCATTTTTTTTTTTTTTTTTTTTGGCAACCCTTACACGCATAAATGAAAATCAATGTGCGCTCTTAAAATGTCTTAAGAGTTGAATTGAATCACTGATTGAAAGTGATTTGCTGACGAGATGAAATGTTTACGCTACAGCAAAAGGCGTCCACATACCAGGCAAAACGGGAACAATCTGGTGCTTTAAAGATTTTAATGAAAATGGGAACTTTGGAGATAATTGGGGAAAATTTCAAGCTGGTTTGAAACACCGATGGGCAAGTTTCAGCATTTTTGTCATGTTTCTGGTAAAATATTCAAGACTTGACCAATCTCCAAATTCAAATGTCTTTTAATCTAACACTCGCTAGGATGGAAATATGCGTGGGAGGGGGGGGGGGAGAGAGAGAGAGAGAGAGAGAGAGAAAGAAGGAAACAAGAAAAATAACGGCAGAAGGAATTTGAGAAGAAACGCTGCTCTTGCAAAGTGGGTAAGTACACAAATTAACCCACAATACTGAGGTCTTAAAACGTTTGTATCTTGGACAATCTAAGAGAGGGGGGGGGGGGGTACTCAAGGGCTCCAGAATAAAATATCGAAAAACTGAATTGAAAGTAATTTTTAAAGCTAGGGGTGTTTCGGGATTTTTCCTCTGCAAACTCTTAAAAATTTAAAAGTCAAAAATGTTTAGGCTGTCTTTAATGATGTAAAAGTGGGGAGGGGGAGGTTTTAAAAAAAATCAGAAACTGGAGTCTTAAAAACACTAATTTAGGCAATCTCTGGTGAATTGATGAGAGATGGTTTTGTTGTTCTAACCTGAAAATGTTTTGTAGCTGATGTATTAAAAACTATTTGAGGCTATACTTTAATTTCTAAGGAGAAAGGGAATTTTGGGACTCTCTCTTCCGAAAAGCGTTTGTAATTGAAGTCTTAAAACTTTTAGGCTGTCTTTGGCAATATCAAGCAGGGTTGGCAAAAACCCGGGTTTTTTTAAAAAAGCCCATGGACCCAGGGTTTTTTGGGTTTTTTTAAATAAAACCCAAAAAAACCCAACTAAAGCTGGGTTTTTTAAAAGAAATGTGGGTTTTTTTGTCTTTTTTTTTTAGGGAAAATGGGGGTGCTTGTAGCATATTGTAGTGTAAGTATATGGACAAAGCACAAAAATTGTCTTGGGGTAAAAATACTGGAAAATTCAGCATTTTCTGAAGAAAAGTAAAAAAGACAACGAAACCCAAGAATGGTGAAGTTTAAGATTTTTTAGTTTCCATGATTACCAACAGTTAGGGCAAAGTTACTTCTCGAGTGATAAAATCTATTGTTCGTTTTTAATTACTGCATTTTTTTTTTTTTTTTTTTTGCATTTTACTTTATTGTATTTCATTTTGTTATGCAGAACTACTGTAGAACGTCAAAGTAGTTTAAATCTCTTTTTACTGAATTCAGCTTAATCAAGACATTTCTTTGAACTTTATGTTGACTGTTTCTATTTCTGTGTACAGAGTAAGAAATATTAAACTTTTTGTAAGATAATGAAAGTATTGTACATCCTATTCTGTTTTCTGTTCGACCGTTTGAAAAACCTGTTAATTTCTAAAACATATACGTTGTTTATTTGAGATTTGTGACATGTTGGTTTGCAGAAAATAATTCACATGAAAGACTTATAGCTAGCGTAGTTTCTTCTGTACAATCTACAAATATCGAGAAAATCAGACGTGACAGGACTTAGTCCAGAAAATTTGAGTTATTTATTGACCAGTTAAAGAAAAAGTTAAATATATTTATTTAAAATCTTTGAAGTATTTTTTTAATGCCGTTAAGAGTTAAGAAATACTATTGAAGTTCAAATTTCCTTTTTTATGTCCATTGTCTGTGGTGAAGAACAAATAAAAAAGAAATTTAAATTGTGAAAGTATTTAAATTAATTATTGTTTTTAAAAACTTCTCAGAAAATTTTTAAAAACCCAAAAGTGGGTTAAATAATGGGTTTTTTTAAATGGGTTTTTTCAAAAAAACCCATTGGGTTCAACCCAATTGGGTCCAATCTGGCCAACCCTGATATCAAGAGGAGGAGAGGGGGCTCTCTTTAGGCGAAAAATAAAAAGTCTTAAAAGCGCAAGTTTAGACCGTTTTGGGGTTCGGGGCCCCTTCCCCTAAAAATATTCAAATCTGAATTATTCAGAACTCAGCTTTAGGTAATCTTTGAGGGACTTAAGAAGAGGGAATTCGAAGGCTTTCTCTCAATAAATTTTAGAACTTAAATTCTTAAAACTTCGGTGATGAAAAGGGAGAACTGCAAATTTAAGTCAAATTTAGTGAACTTAGGAAAAGGAGTTTGGGGGGGGGGAGGGGTTATCTTCTCCAAAAAATTTTACATGCTGAAGGATTGAAATGCTATTTTGGATATTTTTAAGTGAGTTAAGAGTTGGGGGATTCGAGGGTTTTTCTCGGAATATTTTTGAATTGGAAGTCTTAAAACTTTGGTTTGTCTTTGGCGACGTGAGAAAGTGAGTTGCTCTTTCAACAGAAAAATAAATCTTAAACACAAACTTACACTGCCTTTAATGAACACAAAGAGGGGGGGGGGGTCAGGTATTTCACCGGCCAGCTCAAAAAATTTCCGTTTCTGAAATTTGAAGAGCTCTGTTTTGGGCTATCTTTCGATGACTTAAGGAGAAGGGAGTAGGACGCTTTTTTCAAAAAGTTTACGAAATTAAAGTTTTAAAACTTTTATGCGGTCATAAGTCATGTATACAGGTATGGGGGGAGGCTGTTCTTAGAAAAAAAATAGAAACTAAAGCCTTAAAGCTCAAATTTAGGATATTTGTGGTGAACTCAGAGGAAAGGGTTCGGGAGTTCTCTTCTGAAAATTTTTCGATGCTGAAATATTTAAAACACCACTTTAAGCTATATTTGAGTGCCTTAAGAGGAATGTGTTTCGAGGGGTGAGGATTCAGTTCCGCTATTGCGTTTTTTTAAATTAATGAATATTGGAAAGTGTACCTTGTTTAAAAAATGTATCTACTTCACTGAAGTGGATTTTTTATGGCTAATTTCTTCACCTCTTATAAAAGAATTCTTTTTCAAATGAAGACTGTGTGGGGGAATGGTGCCAGTTCAAAATCATTAATCGCCCATGCCATTACCCCACTTTTCCTTTTTTTCTGGTTTGTTGGTGCTACCTTGGGTATTTCCGATCAGAACTGATTTATGTTGCCAAAGTGAAAATCTTATGTCCCAAGCAATTTTATTGCTGTAATAAAAATGTTTACGATTGGCGAAAAACTAATGGCCGTGAACCCCGAACGCTTTTACCCCTAACATTACCCAACATTATCTAAAATTGCGATTTGGAACTTCTATATCGAAATATTGCCAAAGGAGAGTTCCTGAACTCCATCCCTTCGATAATGCATTCGAAAGGCGTACAAACGTTATGAAAGAGGGAGTACAATTTTGTTTTAAAAGCTTCAATTTCGGGGAGAGCCCAGAGCACCCCCTCCCGTCTTTCTGTAATATTTTTGAAGGTCGTCCAATATTGTGATTTTGGGACTATCAGTTTGAAAAATTTTGGACTTCAATTTAAAAAACATTTCTGGAGGAGAACCCCAAAACCCCCCATTGTTGGTTTATTTTAGTTTTTTGGAATTACGATGTCAAAACGCTTAAATATTATAATTTAAACCAAGTTCATGTTGTTAGGAAAGTCAAAAACTTAAAATTCAAATCAAACACAGATTCCAAAACTGGCATAGTTAAAATCTAAAAATTTATGCACCTAAATTTTTGCTTAAGAGCGCATAGTTGGGGGGGGGGTGCTAAAAATAATTTCCGTCTTGAACACATCACCAATTTTGCACCCATGCTGGCAGTACAAAAAAAAAAAGAGATAAATCACCAAATAATAATCAATAGGGTAAATTTTTACCTCAAAACGAAAACAAATTTTTATTTAGTTACAGCCAAGGAAAAAAAAGGTGGCAACCTTCTGGAAGCTAACTTAAAATGAGATCCCGCAAACAATAGTTTTCCGATATGAAAATAGGATTCCATTAGGCTTAAAAGTGCTTTTTAGTTTTTCCCGGTGAATTTACAGCCCTTTTTTTTTTTTTTAAACTCGCAGGAAATGGAAGAACCCTTTGGGTCTTTTTTGCGGGCTTTCGCATGGCACTAAATTTGAACTCATCGGATAACTATTTCAGGTAGAAAGAGTCATTTAATGCCATTTTCGGGCCCTAAAATTAAAATTCGAATGGTTTGGTTCTTTTTTGCCGTTTGAAAGCCCCCCCCCCCCCCTACGTTCCTTCTAGGGTGCCTGAGTACTTTCCTGCCAAATTTGGTCGAGATCTGATGTAAACTGTGAATTTGTATGGGGAACATACGCACATACATATATATTCTCTGTTTTATTTATATAGATTTAAAATTTTCAGAACCAATAACGGACAGTACTTGATTATCTGAAAAAAATTAACTTGTTTTTTTTGAAGATTTTTTTAATAAAATGTTCCATCAATTTTCCTATAATCTTCTGTATAGACTTTTCAGTGGATTTTTTTTATTCATGTGTGTAACATTGTCTTCAAAAAAGACCGTAATTTACTTATGTTTCACATGAGTTTTGGCATTTTTCAAATAATAGGCATTAATATATGCATTTTTTTGTTGTGCTGAAATGCATACTACTATTTAAAAATGTATCTTTTGTGCCAAGTCTACTTAAAAAATCAAGAAAAATTCTGCTATTTAGGTACTGTATATTCTCGCTTATAAATCGAGAAATTTAATACAAAAAATTAGTTAAAAGTTAGGGGGTCAACTTATGCGTGGGGCAAAACTTCCAAAAAATTTTCCTGTTCAATTCTTGGAAAAAACACCCTTGAAAACATAAGCATTTTCCGGATTTTAGTGCAACCCTTTTTAGCAGTTGCTATAGAAGTAAATACTTATACATTCTGCTATTATTTTACATGGTCTGATTGAGAAATCAAGACTAAGTCATGATAGTAAACGGCCAACTGCTCTTAAAGTGTGGGAATCGCTGTATAATTTTTCGGATAATCGTGAAGTAATGCTCATTTTTTTTAAAAATAATGTATAATGATGCTACAGTGCAAAATATTTAAACAAAATTAAAAGCAATAAGTAACAAAAATCATAACAGCAAAATCGAACCCTTTACAAAAATTGCGATCGCAAAAGTGAACCCTTTCTAGTGCAGAACAATAATTGGAAGTTATTTAGCATAGAAATGTTCATTGCATTTCATTTTAATCTTTTTTAAGAGATTTACATTTAAAATTATCGGCAAAACGTTCCCGATTTTTCTGAAAGTAGGGGCTTGATTTATACACGGATTTTCGTTTTTTTCCCGATTTTCCTCCTAATAGTGGGGGGGGGGGTCGACTTATACGCAAGATTGACTAATACGTGAGTATATACGGTATCTAACATCATTATTAAAAATCATTGTCAAATGCGGTACACATTTTTAAAACCGCGATTATCAAATCTAAATTTCTCGTGATGAGTTCTGTTAATGTAACAATTCAATGGTTGGAAAAGAACAAAAGTTTTCTGCAAAATATTTCAATCAAATTTGGAACAGCTGCTAAAAAGTTAAATTTTGAATGTTTCCCCAACATCACAATTCCAATACAATGTTTCTTCAACAAGGAAAAAATAAATTTAAGAATCATTAATCTTTGTTTAGTGAAAAAATACAGTCTGGCTCTGATAAGTTGAGGTATGATCTTCACAGTGTTTGCAAGTTTTTTCGGTAGGGAAGGATAATTGAAGCTGTGTTGAATTTGGACTTTTGTAGTAGTTTTGCAAAAGTATTCCTGCTTGAATCTGAGCCAATAACACATCTATTTTGTACTGAACTTCCTAAAAAGAGGTAAACATTGGCTACGTTCGGAAACACCTACCCAGTCGCATGTGTGGTTTGTCACGTTGCAGTTATAACATCACTGGAATTTTTCTGGTGAGCCCGGTAGAACAGCTGTGTTTCCCAACAATCATGGTTACAATGCAGTAGTTCAAGTTCAGCAGCAGGCGATGCTCCAATCACAGAGTAAAACTTGAAACACGATCAGATTGGCCAAAAAATACCAGGTGATCTCGCTAACCACGTCGAGACTGGAGTGAGAGTGGCTGCAACTGGCTCAACTGCCAGAGAGTAATCGAGAGCATTTTCAAATGCTAGTCAGTGGCACCAAGAATCATTTGATTACATTTCCAAACCCTTGTAGTGGTATCAGTGCGCGTTTCCGAATGTAGCCGTTGCCAAAGTCATATATTAATTTAGAAAAGCTGTACTATACATTCAATATACGAAACAATCCCAACATTATGCAGCTTAGAGTTGCTGTAAAGCAGAATGTCTGAATGAAAAGAAGTTCTCTTTTCTTCTCATCTACTCTACTTACTTTTTCTGCTTGCTAACTTTCAAGCAATATTTTTGTCTCCAATTGCAAAAACAAATTGTGGCTGCCAAGCCAGTGACTGAATGATACTTGTTTATTTTTTTTATTTATTTTATTCCAGTTGTGTTCCATGTATCAACCTTAATGTTCAACAAAGAGAATGATCCTATGAGAAATGAGAAAAAGAAACATATAGCAAATGATAGTGTCATGATAGTGTATAATGAAAGTGGGGAAGATTTTCAGCTTTCCACCATCAAAGTAAGTTGATTGATTGGGGGATATATTTCATTTTCTTCAATTTCATAGTTTTTAGCTTATTACAAAGTGGTCCATTTATTTTTTAAATAACCAAACATATAAACATTAACTTGATAGGATGCTCATTGTAAATATTTATTTGCAAATTTATAGTAAAGTTGACTAGCATTATAATGATGCAAATTTCTCTATTGACCACAATAGTAACTGAATCGATAATATTCAAATAATTCCCTCCTCTTCAAATTAGATCAAAGTATTACTCATGGTTGTTTTTTTTTTTTTTAATTATGAACTTTTTATGTGTAGAAATTGATATTCAAAACAGAACTAAATGTTTGAGAGACCCTGGTGTGATAAAATTTTTTCTCCATATTTCAAATCAGTAAAAACCGTATAGTTGATATTAGTTTAATATGTATCAATGTTATAGACTGAAAATAACTTAATTAGTCAATTGAATTTTAATCAAACATTTAATTTAGTTTTAACTAATTAGCCAGCTTTATTATTTGCATTTCACAGGGCCGGATTTAGGGGAGGGCAGGCGGGGCTACTGCCCCGAGGTCTCCACAACAAAGGAGCCCCCACAATAAAATTTTTACGAAATATCAACTTTCACGGGTTGAAAATATCAGATAATACATATATATCAAAATTTTCAGATATGTATCAGAGTATCATATATTTTCGAAAATATGATGATCTTTTCAAACTCCGGTTAGGGACCTCCACCCCTTCGTTGCCCCGGGGCTTCCACACTTCCAAATCTGGCCCTGTCATTTCAAGATCATTAGTTAATACTTCTGAATTAGTATTAAGCCTCTTTTCATGTGACATTGAACCTTGATCTCTTGGAGAACCCCCCTCCCCTATCTATCTATGTTGTAAAACTGAAGAACTTTGTTTATAATTATTTGCATAAAATATATCCAACTCCCAATTATCTGCGGCCTTTCACAAGTTTAAAATAAAAAAAATTGGTGATGATTAACTGAATGTAGATAAATGCACACATTTTAACTTAAGTGCAAAATCTACATTTAGATATTCCTATTTCTTTCTTTCTCCCCCGTTTCAATGACATCAAATCTTCAAAGCCACAAAAATTTAACTTGCTGAAACCTGATTTTTAATTTTGCACTACTTGCTGCTTCAGTGCATCAGATCTTCGCTACTTGCTGATTTTTAGATCTACCCTACGTACTAAAATCTACTCGAATTATGCGCGTAAACGAGTGTCCGGACTAGTCTTGAAAAAATTCTGCTCTCCTCCCCTCTCTTTTTGGTTCAACCTAGCTTGATCCGTTGCAATAAATCTGTTTGCTTGCATATGTGTGTAATTGGTTTGCAATAATAAACGATCCGTCTTTAGCTTTTGTTAGCTTTAAAAGCTATGCGCAGTATTTTTCCGTGGATCTTACGTCTAATAAGTAATAGACATGAACCAATTTTCTGAGTCAAGAGACGACCTCTATTTTATTTCAACATATATATAAAAAGGTAACTTACATAAAATTTAAATAAAGAGTAAAATAGTGTTGCCACTCTTTGGCTATATAACAAATGTAAATTAAATTAGGATGGAGCTGTGAAAATAGTTAGTGGTCTAACATATCCCCCTCATTTTCACAGATCCATACAAGAAAATGATAATTTTTAAACACCAAAACAAAACACTCTTTTACAGAAGTCCATTAACTGTTGCACAGTTAAACATTTTGTCAAGCAATCAGCTAAATTGTTCTTTCCATTAACATGAATTAACTCAAATTTCCCATCTTTTAAATTTTCTTTAACGAAAAAATATTTAATGTCTATATGTTTAGTTCTTTTATTTTCCACAAAATTCTTAGAAAAATAAATAGCACTTTTGCTATCGCAATAAACTGTCGGCTTTTGAAAAATAACTCCTAAATTTCTACAATCTTTTAAGATTCGTGAAAGCCAGATTATTTCTTTTACTACATCTGAAATAGCAATAAATTCAGATTCCATGCTGGAAAGAGCAACTGTGGCTTGTTTTGACGATAACCAAGATATTGGAACTCCGTCTAACGTAACTAAAAACCCACTTACTGATTTTCGATCATCTCGATCTGAAGACCAACTTGCATCTACGTATGCTTCAACATTAGAATTACTAGCTTTAGATAAGTCCAAGCAACACTCTTTAGTATTTATAACATAATTTAAAACTTGACACAACATTTTCCAGTGAATTTTGGAAGGAGAATTACAATAATTAGATAGTAAAGATACATGAAACATAATATCAGGCCTAGTTCTCGTGGCTAAAAACAAAAGACTACCAACTAAAGATCTATAAGGCACATTTTGAATTTCTTCCCCCTCTGCACATTTTTGTACAATTACACCAGGGTTTAACGGAACTTTTACATTTTCCTTTCGAAACTGATTGAAAACAGAATCTAACTTTTCAATGTAAGATTTCTGATGAATCGGTAAATGACCATCATCCATACATTCGAATTCAACCCCTAAGAATTTTGAAATTGCCCCTAAATTTTTTTATATCAAACTTTTATTTTATTAAATCAATTTCACGATTCAATAAATCGTCATTTAAAGCAAATACCGCTAAATCATCGACATACAACAAAATTATAACTTTCCAATTTAAATGAAAAACACAATTACAACTCGACAGCTTTTCGAAATGTAATTCCGAAAATACTCTATTTAATTCATGAAACCACTCGCGCCCTGATTGATGTAGGCCATACAACGCCTTTTTAAGTTTCATAACATGATTTTCTTTACCCCTCGTTACAAAACCTTTTGGTTGTTCCAAATATATGGTTTCTGTTCAATTTCCGTACAGATACGCACATTTAATGTCCAGATGAGCATGTCTCCAACTTTTTAAGGCGACCAGAATTGTAAAGAAAAATCTAACTAATGTAAAGCTAATTACTGGCGAAAAAGTATCAAAAAAATTTATTCCTTCTGTTTGCCTAAAACCGAGTGCAACCAACCTTGAACGATATATCCTAATTGATTTATTAGTATCTGTTTTTAAATTGTACACCCATTTACAACCCAAAACTTTTGTGGCTTCCTTTCTCGGAACCAACTCGTAAACACTGCGAGATTTTAACATATTTATCTCTTTAATCATAGCTTTGAGCCATTCATTTCTTTCTGAACAGTTTTGAGATTCTTCAAATGTTAAAGGAATTTTAACTTCTGCACAATGAATTTCAACCTCGCTATCACTCGAATGTTCAGCATTATCACTACTAAGAATTTCTTCATTTAAATCTTTCTTTGAAAAATCAAAATCTTTGGAATTAAAGGGAATGTCATTATTTTTGCAATAATTTTCGACTTCTTTTAGACTTCTAAGTCTAATTTTAGGCTCAGGATAGTAATAAATGTCTTTTCGACCTTCAGATTTACCCCTATTTCTAGTTTTTACTTTCCTTTCCCAGTTTATTCTTTTTATCCCACTAGTTTCACCTTTATCTGGAATATCCAAGGAAATTTGAGTTTCCTCATCCGAGAAATCACTTTCTGAATTTAAAATTGACGCTGTAATAACAGTTTCTTTTCGCTTAGATTCAGTTTCATATCTATGTTTACTTTCGTCAAATTTTACATGCTTAGTTTCAAATACATTTCACGTACCTGGTTCACATATCCTATATCCATATGTTTTTACTGCATAACCTACCAATATACCGATTCCAGCATTTGGTTCGAATTTACTTCGTCGTTCTTTTGGAACATAGTAATACGCGGTACTTCCTATAGTTTTCAAGTGTCTTACCGAGAACTTTTTATTGCCCCAAATGTTTAGTGGTGCTACATTTCCTAAACTTTTATGCGGAAACCTATTTTTCAAATAGTTTTGCGTATGAGCTAATTCAGCCCACAATGATTTTGGTAAATTAGTTTCACTTAACACTGCTCTAACACCTTCAATAATTGGTCTGTTCAGACGTTCCGCTGTCCCGTTCATTTCTGCGGAATAAATATTAGTACGTTCAATTTTAATACCTTCCGACTTTAAATGATCTTCAAAATATTTAGCACAAAACTCAAGCCCATTATCAGTTCTAATGCACTTAATCCTTTTGTCAAACTGTCTTTCCGCTTCTGCTTGAAATATTTTAAAATATTTAAACGCTTCATTTTTATGCTTAAGGAAATAAATATTGGCATATCGAGAATAATCATCTACAATACTTAAAAAATAACGCGAACCTGCTAAAGATTTTACCGCAGTTGGGCCAAATAAATCTAAATGAAGTAGTTCCAAAACACTATTAGTAGTAATTTTATTTATGCTTTTAAAACTAGCTCTAGTGGACTTTGACAAGTGTCACAAATTTCAATCTTACCACTTAAGTTTTCTAAACCGTAAACATTTTCAGATTTACTGAAGCTCTTTAAAGCTTGAGCATTTTGATGCCCATATCTCTTATGCATTAACATAATTGAGTTTTTCTCAGTAATACAAATTTCAGAAGTTTTTACACTTGAATTTGCTTTTAAAATGTAAAAATTGTTTACCAAAGGTGCTTCTACGAAAAATTGACCGTTCGGTTTTCTTATTACAGCTTTACTGTTTTTAATTTTTAATGAAAAACCAGCTTTGTCAATTAATCTACCAGAAATCAAGTTTCGCGACATATTTGGAGTGTACATTACATTTTTCAGTAAAAGAGTTTTATTACCTGACTTTTGTATAATCTCCAAAGAAATGTCACCCGAACCACAAATTTTCGTTGTTCCTTCCGCAATTACAGCTTTTTAAAGTCTTGAAATAGTTCTAAATCAGCACAGAAATGTTCTGTTGCGGCAGAATCTACCGCGAATTCAACAGTTTTTGTATTTGCTGTCATTGCTCCGGCGAGAAAAGAACTTGCATCTCCGTCCTTCTTTCGGAAATTGGAATTTTGGACTTTCTTTAGTTTTCCGCGATTTTCCGTAACCATATCTTGTTGACCTTTACGTTGTTCACGCTTCCAGTTGTTGTAGTTAGAATTATTTTTCTTTTTCGGACAGTTCCTAGAGTAGTGCCCTTCTTCTCCGCAAGCGAAACACACATTTTTTTTGTGTCTATCGAAAACAAATGCAGTTTGCAGGAATGTTGAAGTTTCTTTTGGATTCTCCCTATGCTGAAGTCTATCAAATTCAGATATTAAGGCTTTTTGCACATTTTCAGAGGTAAAACTTTCATCACTCAGTTGATACAGTTGAATTACAACATTGTCATACTTCGGAGGTAAATTACACAGCATCTGATATGCTATTTCGTCATCTTCCACTTTTCTTCCGGCAGATTCCAAGTCTTTTGCAGCTCGAAAAATGCGGCCGATAAAAACAGAAATATTTTCGTCTTCTTTTAAATTTAGTTTCGTGAATTCCGAACGCAAAGCGGCAATTCTAGCTCGAGTTGTAGGTTCAAACACTTTGCATAACGAGTCCCATGCTTCTTTTGCACTAGTCGAGTCTATGACCAAATTTTTCAGTTCTTCGTCCACAAGCAGGCAAATTGTTGACATTGCTTTAGAATCGCGTCTTTTCCAAGATTTCGTTTCTTTTTCATCAGCACCTTCTGCCAGAGTCTCCATACCGTCTACTACGCTAAACACATCATAGTTCGTTAATAACATCTTAACATTGAACTTCCAACTTTTATAGTTGTCTCTGTTTAGCTTCTGAAACTTAAATACGCCACTTTCCTCAGCGTGCGCCATTGTTACCCAGTAATGGATAGAAGTTATTTCTCACTGCGCTATTTCCAAACTCAAACATTTTAGGTTTAAACAACACTCTGCTGCCATTTTGTTAGCTTTAAAAGCTATGCGCAGTATTTTTCCGTGGATCTTACGTCTAATAAGTAATAGACATGAACCAATTTTCTGAGTCAAGAGACGACCTCTATTTTATTTCAACATATATATAAAAAGGTAATTTACATAAAATTTAAATAAAGAGTAAAATAGTGTTGCCCTTCTTTGGCTATATAACAAATGTAAATTAAATTAGGATGGAGCTGTGAAAATAGTTAGTGGTCTAACAGCTTTTGCATGTATTCTTTACATACAGTTATCGTGTTAGCTACAGTTTAAATATATATGAGTGTTATGGGACATTTTAGGCTATTGCATACACTAGCATCATTTTTACCTAATTTAGATTATCCCCATATTCGCTTATCAGCCGATTACCGTGCCACCCTATTCCACTTATATTCAGGAGTAAACTGTATATGGACAAACTGATTGCACTCAGCTATCGGTAAAATGGGTCCCAGGGACTCATTAACCTGTTCGGGATGGCAATCCGAACCCCCCCCCCCAAGTAGCGCTTCCTCAGGACGACAGCTGTTACACGCGGACTGTGCGCACAGGTCGGGGCAATTTCTCCCTCTAAGCCTAATACGCAATTTCGGAAAGTACGCATACATAATAATGGATAAAATGTATACTTTAAGCAGAAATTAAACCATTTTTTAATATATGATAAAATATATCAAAATTTCAATCATAACAAAACATTGGATGAAAATAATTGATATTTAACAATAAAAATGCAAAATATATTGTTTTTTACAATAACTAAAAGTACCAAAATTAAACAATACATTTTCTACAAAACAGGCAAAATATTTGTGCTTAATATTTTAAATACTTGAAGAATATTGTAACAATATTTTAAAGCCGCATTAAAATTTTCAAAGCACAGATAAATGCGCATTGAGCTTTTTACACTCATACATAGTGTTACGTCTTTTATTCTGCTTTTGAGCAAATTAGGCATCTCCGTCTAAGTTCTTTGCCTTCTTTTTCAGCGTATGATTTTCGAAAGTAACTACTGTATGAAAAACTTCAACAAAAATAATTTATAGTCGTTTCAATGTGACCCAAAAGTTCCATAGATGGATCAGTCATAAATTAAGATATTTCCTCCTCAGAAAGATAACGTGTTCACCATGGCTACCAAATGAACATAAAAGTAATCTCCTAGAATATCTCCCCTCCAATCCCATTATAAATGCAACCGAAACTAGAAAGAGCCACTTCAAAATGATTATACAATTCCGTCTTCACTTGCGAGCACATGTTTATATTTTCTTTCACGAAATCCAATAAATCACAGACACTTGACAGACCCCATTCTGACGTCAGACAGAGGAATACTAATGCAGGAGAGCAATCATTTGAGCGGAACATGGAGATAAGTAGCGCCATCTAATAATAAACAATTCGGTCCAAATCCAAAACGCAGAATAGCGTCGTTAGGCCGGCTGCGTACTACTTACCGTAACGCACGGATGTGTTATTCGTCTCTGAAGAACCACCTAGCGCTGACGCAAAGATGCGTAGTTCGTCCCGAACGAGTTAATGAAACAGATTTGAGTTTTCTGGTCGAAAAAATGAGTCCCTTAAATTTTAAACAGAAAATCTTACCGTATAAATGAATAATATAAAAATATTCATACTTGGGAGAAAAACTATCCACATAGTGATTTTAAAAAGTTATGATATAAACTAAATTGTTTAATTTTGTCCTTACTTTTTGTGATTATCATTGTGAAATTATTTTCAAATAATACACTTGCAAGACTTAGTTATGTGAGAAACTATTTGGTCAGTAACAATGAGAAAGCACTCCCTCTTAACCTTAGTTTTCCTGCATTTTTTTCTAGTTGAAAATACAGGACTGTTTTCAGGAATTTCCCCAAGATAAAAGTTGAGGGAGAGCTTGCTATTTATGTACATGCAATATCTTGCTCCCTAAGCTCTGCCCAGGAGGTCATTGTAAACTCCAGTCGTATCCATGGGCGCCCATATGCAGAATTTAAAGGGGGAGGGGGCTCACATATTTTCCCCATAGTTTAGCAGGATTTTTTCCCGATAGAAACCGATTTCAGTACAGATTAGAGTATTAACTAATAAGAGTAATTAAAGTTTGACATTTTTAATAAATTGTTCATTAATGGCTGGAGAAGAAATGTTTTTACATTTTTGCAAGGAAAAAAGTACTAAAAGCAAGAAAAAATTTTAATTTCTAAAGGGGGGGGGGGACAGGCTTGAGACTCCACTTGCCCCCCTATCCTATATGGGACCCTTGGTCTTACACTAAAACTCCATTGACTGGTCAACAATAGGTGTGTGTTTGAATAGCTGATAAAGAGATAGGGTCATTTTAATTCCTTTCTGTTGTTTCTCCTGTTCATTGACGCTTAAAAGCAATTACTAAATAAATCTTCAGCATTTTTCCCAATTTTTTTTTTCTGGTTCTTATTTTAGGGGTTTTCTGGGTGCCCTGGACCAGAATTTTCGTGGAAGTTGGGTTCCTTAAACCTGAATTTGCGTAAAAAAACCCACTATAGCGCATAAATGTAAAACCTGGACATGGGTTGAAAATTCTTTGAAAAGTTTTAACATGCATAATTTTATAAAGATACTTCAAAATCTAACTAAAAACACATACTCAGTCTAATTAGACCAGTTTTTTCTTTCATATGCTTAATTTCATTTTACTATATTTACAGGGCCAAGTTACAAATGCTTGTGTTACCATTTGCCCTGAAGATTATAATTGCAATATTATATCTGTTCAACTCAAAACAAATGGTAAGTAGCTGTTGATAGCATTGTAATAATCTAGATTATCTCTGTTTTGCAAATAATAGTTTACCTCACAATTTCGTTGTACTGTAAAATCTTGAGTAACCAACCAAGCTAATTGGAACCACAAGTACTTCACATAGTGAAAGTCTTAGTAAATAGAAACTGTAAGAACTGCCCATGCTTGTGAAGTCACCATCTTATAGAATGGAAAACAATGGAACATTTTTGAAATGATTACAATAATAACTTATAAAGTTATGTTGGAAGGCAGTTTCCCAATAGCATATTGCACCTGGTGTTCAGTAGGGCCATACAACTACTAGAAACAAAACATTGTTTGCTGTTGAATTCTCCAGATACAATGTTTCTTGGGAATTAAGTACTTTTAGGGAAAAGATTGGTCTTTTTTCAAGACTCATTCGCAAAAAAAAAAAAAAAAAAAAAAAAAACAAATGGAGGCAGGAACATTTTTCAACCAAGATCTCTAATAAATAAATATTTACCTAATTTTATACATATTGTTGGCTCAGAGCAACAGTAAGATATGTAATCCTCGAAATAACACTAAGATATCTTACTACTGCTCTGTGGCGACGATCTATACTTTAATTACTTTTGAACAAACAGAACACATTTCTTATGTTCAAATAGTTTCCTTAGTCAAAATACTCAAACTTTTTCTACTCGCAGCACTCTTTGAAGAATTATAATTTTCTCACTTCACCCCTAGCCTATCTCTATTCTTAAAAATTAGTGCATCAAATAAGGCCACCCTAATGTTCGTAACCTAATATTTCGCTCATTTGTGATTGGCTCCAGCTTTTGCATATTTACCAGGTGACTCATTAAAAAAAGGAAAAATAAATGGACGCAAAAAATTTATGCTTCAATTATGTTTTTCATCAGTTTTAACAAAAAAAAGGTGATCTGGTTTTATTAGGAAGATGGGTCTGAAACAAAGGCGCCCATATGCAAAATTTTAAGAGGGGACTCAGATATTTTCCCCATGGTTTAGCAGTATATTTTCCCCATAGAGACCAATTTCAGTACAGATTATAGGGTCTGGTGGGGTAAAGTGGTCATAAAATTGTAGGTTTTCAACTTTGGTGGATAATAAATACAACAAATTATTTAAACACTTCAACTTTTATAGTTGTTATTTTACATTGCATTATTAAAGAACACAGTACATTGAAGTTTAGAAAAAAAATATTGAATTTAGTTAATTTTTTAACACTTTCTTTTCTCTTTGTATTTATGACCACTTTACCCCATGAGGTGGGGGAAAGTAGTCATAGCATGGGGTAAAGTGGTCATAGTTAAAAATAAATGCAGAACTATATTAAATAACCCTAAAATTTGTATATTTGTTATTTTTATGGTTAAAAGTATATGAACTAATATATGTGTGTATACACGAGTATATACGTGTCGTGAAAACATGAGTAAACACGTTCATATATGAGTACATACATGTATACATCAGATACATGGATGCACATGCCTACTCAAGTATATATGTGTATACATGAGTATATAAGCATGTATACGTGATTACCTAAAGGAGTGTTGACGTATCTACACGAGTATATATGTGTCATGTTTATATACATGTCACGTGTATATACGCGCATAAAAGAACGTCATATGCATGTATGCACTTGTATCTCGAGTATACACGTGCATACCTGAGTACATACAAGTATAGTAGACGTATATACACATATAATGTACAAGTGTACATGTGGGTACATACATAAATGTATATACGGGTATACACGAGTTAATTCGTGGATGCATCCAGTGCGTGTTTGTACGTGTCCACTCACGTTTACGAGTATACGTATGTGTACGTGTAAACACAATTATATACCTGAAAAGACGTATATACGTAATTTACGTGTATACACCGGTACATATATGTATACACGAGTATATACGCTTATATACATGTATGCCCACAGAGTGAATCCAAGCTCTTGAGCAGAAATGTAAGGGGTGTGAGAGGGGAGGATAAAAAGCAAAGAATAATAAGGAGCCTATGGTCGCTGACGCGCTACATGCACACAAAGCCAGAAACTGATGGATGCAAAACAGGTCACAAATTTTTTACACAAAGATGATTTTACTCAAAATTTTAGTTTTTAAGAAATATTTAGAGCATTTGTTAAAAGTTACGGCCCGTAGTAGTTCTAATACACGCATCGCAACAAAAGCGCAGCGATGGATGAAAGTTTTTCAAAAGTCTCGTTATTAAAACATAGAGTGCTTTGTGATTGCGACGCATGTATTACAGCTGCAGGCCGCAAATCTCTTCAATCGCTTTAAATCTTTCTTACGACCTAAAATGTTGTGTAAAATTGTTTTAGTGTAACAAATTTGTGACCTGTTTGGCTTTGCGTGCATGTAGTACGTCAGCATTGTGTTTGTGACCATATGTTCCTTATGATTCTTGCTTCTTATCCTCCCCTCTAACACCTTTTAAACATTTTCCCAAGAGTTTAAACTCACCCTGTATACTTGTATATCATATGCTTGTATGTAAGTGTCTACTCAAGTACGTACGTGTATATACGTGTCTACCTGACTATATAAGTGTTCGTATACATACGAGTAAAAGCAAGTATATACGTGTATAGTCTAATGTATATCTGCATAGATAAAAAATGCCCATATCGCAGATACCCATATACGTATTTATTGGTGCATTATGTGAATTTACGAGTATATGCGTATGCATATACTCGTACATTTAACCTCATTTACTGTAAAAACAATACATATTAAGTGAAATTAATATTTAATTTATATCTGCCTTATACTTAACTATTAAGTGACATTAGAAGAACATTATTCGTTAAGCCTAATATTATAACCACTTTACCCCATTTTACTGAAATTGTTGTAAAATATTATCTAAAATATATTCAGCTAACTGCTAATGAGTAAGCGATCTTAAGACATGTTGGAAGCTTCCTGTGCCGTCAATCTGTTCGTAATTCTTACAAACAAAATTTCCAAAAGAAGTTAAAAGAGGTGTTTAGATTTTTAAAATTTTCATATTTACAAAAAATATTTTTTTTACCAAATAAAATTTTACCAGTTTTGAAATTTTGTATTCAATATGTAGTTTTTAACTCCCCGAACCTAAAATAAAATTCTTACATTCATTCGAACATTTATTTCCAAGCTATAGTCATTTATTTGCTGTATGACCACTTTACCCCATTGACCACTTTCCCCCACCAGACCCTAGTTATTAAAATTTGACATTTTAATGACTTATTCATTAATTGCTGGAGAAGAAATGTTTTTATATTTTTGCAAAGAAACAAGTACTAAAAGCAAGGAAGTTCTAATTTCAAAGGGGGAAGGGCTTGAGTCCTCCTCCCCATATGGGCGCTCTGAAAGAAGGCCAACTCTGGGCAAGTATTACTTCACGCAGTGTTAAAAGCAAAAAAAAAAAAAAACCTATGAAACAAGGACAAAAAAGAATTGAAAAATTCTTTAGAATCATTGTAAAACTTATTAAATCACATTCAATAACCTCAAAAACATTACCGAAAATTCCATGTTTAAACTTTCATGGTTACTTCTATGGAAAAGAGAAAGGACAATCGTCACATTCGGGGCAATTGATAATTCGTTATTCTTCGTGTTTCTTTTTTTAAAACTCCTGCGCACAGCTTGTGCACTTTGTGCAGCATATGCAGCAGATGATAATATCCTCCACCCAATGTTCTAGTGCCATACTATAAGGACACTGGAGTACTAATAAGGCGAAACATAGTCTTATTGGGCAACAACCTACTTTTCAAGGTTATCAAATCACAGGAAAGAATGAGGGTACGCCAAGAGATTTTCCTTTTTGAATTTGTCGACTACATAAAGTTGGCTTCAAGAAGAATAAACAACTTTTTTTATACTATTAAACTACAGTGAACTGTATAGAAACAAAACTTAATGTGAAATAAGATCAGGTAGTTTTGATATCACTCTTTTCTGACAACTTTAGAGTTTCCTGATAAAAACTGCTTGTTGATAATGCTTTATCATCTGTTAGGCTTTCCGATGACAATGAAGTCACGATCTCGCGAGTTTTTGGTCTGTATGACTTTATTGGTCCATATGGCATTTGGCACATCCACCTGCAAATATATTGATACCATGAATACTTTACGGCACCTCTTGCCTCTTCCTACGGCCCTTGGGTGCCACCCAGGGTCCGTGGCACCCAGTTTGAGAACCCCTGGTATATATATTTAATCAAAACTGTTTATGAGTTTTAAAATTACTCTTGGGATGGCATTGTACAAATTTATATTTAAAAATAAATAAATAAACAAAGATAAAAGCAAAAAGTCCTAAAAGTCAAACAGAAGAGTTTTTGTTTGCCCTTACAAATATTTTTAAAGGAATGAAAATTGCACTTGTGACTGAAAAATGTTAAAAAGAATTTAACTAGATGCAACACATAAATTTCCTAATCAATACAATATGAACTGATTCAAAGAATTTCCGTTTTATTAATACAGAAGTGAAATGCTAACTAGAGGCGTTAAGCATGTATTATTAAAATAACTAAAACAAAAATGAAATTCAGCCAGCTATTCAGGTTTTAACTTCTTGAATTTTGACACTGTTAACCCTTCAAGCGGCCGTGACGTAAAATTCTTTCACCCAGCGATGTATTGAAGAGCGGCCGTGTTGAAAAATTTTCTCCATGAATATTCTTCCATAGAATTTTACGCCACAGCCGTTCTCGAAGCAGAATATTCAAGGCCAAATTTTTCGACACGGCCGCTCTTCAATACATTGCTGGGTGAAGGAATTTTACGTCACGGTCGCTTGAAGGGTTAAAGAGCATGGATTTTTGTTTGAAACTTCTCAATATAGTGATTTAATAAAAGTAAAAAAGAGCTTTATCTGTTAGCCTCTTAACCAGGCATAGTAAACATTAAACATGCAAAAAATTTGATTTCTGTATAGCAGATGCAAAGAGATCGAGTTTTTCAAAGTGAAGGCTTTAAAAGTATAAGATCGGCATATGAAAGAATTTAAGTAAAAGGACTTTATAATTGAATTTTAAAGTTCTTTGATTCATTAATAACTATCAATATAATTGAAGTAAAAATAAAATCAAAACAACAGTTCAAATTTTAACTCTGTAGCATTTTGCCTCCCATAAAGATTACAGAATTTCAGTAGAAAATTTTTAATTTATAATCTTACTTGCCTCACACAGTAAGAAACAATTTTCATGTCGACTTTCAAAACTATAAAAATCGGAACTTAAAGGATTTATTAAAGTGAAATAATTTTAGAATGGCATTTATCAAGTCTATAGAATGACTATTATTAATAATTATTGAAATAATGGCCAAAAGTTTAGAGCAAAGGAAAAAGTTTTACTTGTATAGAGGCAAAAGTAAAACGAACAAAACATAGTTTCGATATCTTCTAAGATAAAAATACAGGAAATCTGGTAAATTACCCGAACACATTCACCCCTGTGCTGTGTTTTGATCCAATATTTTATGTTGTCATAATATTTTAATTATTATTACATATCTTAATTGATTACATAGCTTTTATAGAAGTGTGAATATAGTATTTTTAAAAGTTTTAAGCTATTCAAATCTTAGGGTAACCTGCAAATTAGGAAAAATTACTTCTTTAGTAGTGTCGTGGGCACTTGGAACAGCTTACCGGAAAAGGTAGTAATGAGTATGGCGGTGGATAGCTTTAAGAGATAGCTATTGATCTTCACTGGGGACTTATAAACTGACAAGGACCAGCCTAGCTAGGAACAAAGCCAGTTGCCGGTCGTCTCATTTATATTGTGTTGTATTGTAAAATAAATGTGGTAAGTAACCCATAAACCATGGCCCCCACAAAGGTGGGGCTGTGTGGAACCCAGGTTCTTATTTTATGGCTTAATATTTATTTTAAAGCAAAATATTTTGCTATTAAATATTTGTTTTAAATTTAAACAATGTGAATAATTGCTAATGCAGAAATTGAAGAATTTGGCTATTTTGTTTAATTTTTTACCCCCTATTATGTATCGAAATTTTTTCAAATAATTTTTTTGATTGAAAAACAAAATGGGGCCAGAAATTTACTGTGGGATTAAACAAACTGTTTATCGTCTCCTATTATGAAAATGGACAATTTTAATGTTTCAACGAAAGGGCTTGGTTTTTCCAAACTTGAACCCCAATATGATTTACTGTGATATCATTTAAAAGTTAGCGTGGTGGACTAGTTTTTGGTAGATTTGACCAATTTTATCTCAAACGATTGTTTTTGAAAATGCTAATTGCAGATTTTGGCGCCATTTCAAATATGAATACTTTCAATGTTTCATAGCCTTTAACTCGCTGAAAATTTCAACTATGTTGTTGAAAAAAGTCTGATCTATGTTTTTTTTTTTTCCCCCCCATAATAGTTACACTGGTTTTAAATTGGTAACAGTTACGGATCTTTGTTTTAATAAGACTTAAGATTCTTGAACTTTTTTTTCCAGTTAAAATTTCGTAATTTTTAAAAATCATAATAATCATATTTTAATTATTTTTTTAAATCAAGAATTAATGGAAACATTTGGACATTCTGAATCATACATTGTATCAGATGAAAGCTTACCAGTATTTGTGAGACAGATGGCTCTGCATGCAAATGTAAGTAACATTAACTTTTTTAAAAAATTGCTTTAATGAATAATTTTGTCACATATGAATAACATCATTATAATTAGGTAATATGTTAATACATGGATTCATTTAACTTTATCAGTGGTAGCATTAATCAAGGCAGTCTGTTAAAATATTTTTCTAGATTGGCTAAGTAGTTAGTGTAAAAAAAAATATGACTCAATTTTTTTTAATAGGTAGTCAGTATTTATACATGAACTATGGATGCATGTTTTGCATTTTTGTCAAATATGTGCCATAATATATAAGAGGTATTTATAATATTACTAGATGCCTATAGCAACCAGCTGATTATAAAACTAAGTCCAGAAATTTCTTTATGAAAAACGGACCCAATTTTTATGTACGGTTAACTATTAACGGAATTGCCTGTATTTTTTATCTTTTACTCCTCCCTCCTTCTTATCAGTCATTATAAATAAAATATTATTCATAAAATATATTTTAAAAATAATAATGAAATTTCACTTGTACAGATCTACAACAGTCAGTTAATAAACATCAACACTAGTAACTTTTGCATCTTGTGCGTAGCTAAGAAAATGTCCTCCAGGATTAACATCTAAGGAATATTAACTGTCAGCTGCAAGAGATTGTTCACCTGAAGTTACACAGCACTGAATTTTAATTCTAGATGAAATTGATGCATATTTTTGATACACATCCTTTCAATGCTTCACCAATTCCCAATTATCTAAGGAACATTTTTGATTCACAAATGTTCTCTGACAAGCATTGCTGCAGTCGAAAGATTATTTTCCACTGCTCAACAAAATCTTGTTCCAAGAAAATCAAAAGGAGGTGACAAGAAGGTTGAAATTTTAATTATTTTTAAAGAACATGATCAATTCACTTAGTGATGATAAATTGGCGAGACATTTTGCATTGGTCCCTTAAAGTAAATGACCCCCCCCCCTTATTTTTACTGTTCAGGCCTTTAAATCCACTTCAAAAAAATTGTTTACCACTTGACCAGCAGCATAAAGTGCTTTTTCTTGATAAAATGCAAAAAAAAAAATATTCTAGTCTTGTAAATTGCTCCAGTAAAAATCCAATTAGTTTCAAGTGCATCTTCTTCTTTTTTTTTTTTTTTTTTTTTTTTTTTTTTGACTGAATATTCCAAATTTTCTTCATTTTGTTATTTGCATCTAGAGGGAACTCGACAGCGAGCTCTAGGCAAGCTCTACAGGAGTCAAAATGGTTAGTGGTTTGGTTTTACAGGATTCAGAATCAAAAAACTAAGTTGGAATGAGGGGCATGGTTTAAGGAGCAGAATTCGAAAGGGTACTAACTATTGGGATTTTAGTAGAAACGGAAATAGGGTGGCTAATAAGAGAAAAGATTTTAACAGTTGGGATTCAAATAATCGTGCAGCATTAAACGAAAGTAAGATGGACTTACTTAAGGTTTTTTATACAAATGCTCGTAGTATTAGGAACAAGATGGAAGAATTGAAAAGCATAATAATAGACAAGAGGTTGGATAGTATTGGAGTTACCGAGACATGGGCTTCCGAAAATGATGATGATTTATTATCAATTGCTGGGTATATGTTTAGGCAAGATAGAGTAGGTAAAAGAAGTGGTGGGGTTATATTTTACGTCAGAGACACTTTAACTTGCAATGAATTGGTAAATAATGATAAACCTAATGATATTGATATGATTTGGCTGGAGTTGATGAGCAATAAGGGCAAAAAACTACGTTTAGGGAACATTTATAGGCCACCCAACTTAAGTCAGGGACAAGATGAACAGATGATTAGTATTATTAGTGACATTTCAAGCAAGGGGCTAGTCATAATGGGAGATTTTAATTTTCCAGGAATTGATTGGAATAATTTTTGCCATAGTAATAGCAGAGAAGAGGAATTTTTGAAAGTAATTGGTGATTATTTCTTAGATCAAATTGTAACTCGGGGTACTCGACAGGACGTGATTTTGGATCTAGTTTTCTGCAACATGGAAGGTTCTGTTCAGGGGTTATGTGTAGGGGATTGGAGATAGTGACTACAACAGTATTAGGTTTGGGATTCAATTTGATATGCACATGGTAGTGAATTTCAGGTTTGTGGCCAATTTCAGAAATGCTGATTTTGTGACACTTAGGCAGAATTTGAAAGCAGTTTTTTCTTCCAGATTGGACAATAGCGATGTGAATCTTCAGTGGGCAGAGTTTAAGGAAAATCTAGCAAATGGTTGGGGACCATGTTCCCTTTAGGAGAAAGGGTGTCAACACAAAAATTTGGCCGATGTGGTTCTCCAGGGAAACTAAAGACACTCTAAATTACAAGCAAGCTGCTTTTCATAGGTTTAAAGAAACTGGTCACAGTGCAGATAGGCTCCAATATTGTAAGGCGAGGCATTAATTTAAGTATTTGGTACGGACTCAGAAAAGAGAGTTTGAGCTGATTCGGGGAAAGTTCGAAATAGTCATATTGGGCCACTGGTTGATGAGCACGGAATTTTAATTCAGGAAGATATTGCTAATGTTCTTAAGAACTTTTTTCGAGTGTTTTTAACGATAACTGTATCTCAACAGTTGACATCAGCAAGACACAAGCTATAGTACAGCTTGAGGACTTTGTTTTTTCCAGGGAAGGCATTTTACTTCATTTGAAAAAAATTAAAGAGACTGAGGCTCCGGGACCAGATAATATTTATCCAAAAATTTTAGTTGAATGTGCAGAGGAATTAGCAGATGTAATTGTAAATATTTTCAATGCGTCTTATAACTCGGGACAGTGCCAGAGGATTGGAAGCTGGCTAACATTACACCGCTCTTCAAGAAAGGGTCTAAAGGGAGTGCGGGAAACTATAGACCTGAGAGTCTAACTTCGGTGGCTTGCAAAATTTTTTAAACATTGATAAAAATTAAGATAGTAAATTTTTTAGAGACTAATAATCTATTGACTTGTTTTCAGTACGGTTTCAGGAAAGGTAAATCTTGTGCAACTAATTTATTACATTTCTATGGCAAAGTTACCATGGCTTTGGACAATAAGAAGCCTGTAGATGTTGTTTACATTGATTTTCAAAAAGCTTTCAATAAGGTACTACATGTTGCTCTACTTAGCAAATTAGCTGATATAGGAATAGGAGGGAAAACTTTCATTTGAGTAAAAAACTAGCTGACCGGAGGAAAACAAAGGGTAGTTGTAAGGGGAAATTATTCTAATTGGAGTGAGGTTTTAAGCGTTGTTCCTCAAGGATCATTTGGGACTGTTTTGTTCATTGTTTTTATGAACGATATTTATAAAAATATTTCTGGGAACATGAATTGTTTTGCTGATGATGTCAAAGTTATGGGGAGTGTAGAAAATGAGGAACAAGCAAATCAGCTGCAAGAGGTTCTAGATCATACTACGGAGTGGGCTGATAAGTGGGGTATGGCTGTTAATGTTGGGAAATGTCAAGTTCTACATTTAGGGCATGGAAATAAGTGTACAAGTTATTATTTGCAAGGTTCAGTCATTAGTCAGGCAGAAAAAGTTACTGATCTGGGCATCTTAATAAGTCAGGATTTAAAGTTCAGCCAACAGTGCAGCATAGCTAGTAACAAAGCCAATAAGATACTTGGGTTTATCAATAGATCTATTTCAAACAAATCTAACGAAGTTCTTCTGCCCTTATATAGAAGTTTGGTAAGACCTCATTTGGAGTATGCTGTTCAGTTTTGGTCTCCTTATCTTAAGAGAGATATTAATGTATTGGAAAGGGTTCGAAGGCGGGCTACAAGGCTAATAAATGGACTTTCTCATTTAGACTTTGATTCCAGGCTTAGAAAGCTAAAAATGTACAGTCTTGTGCAAAGAAGAGACCGAGGGGACATGATTCAGTTGTTTAAATTTATTAAAATGAAAGATGTTACAAGGCTGAAGTTTAGCACTGAAAACAGGACAAGGGGTCATTGTTTTAAGCTATTTAAATCTCAGGCTAACATGGATATTAGGAAAAATTATTATTATAGCAGGGTAGTGGAACCTTGGAACAGCTTACCGGAAGAGGTGGTAATGAGCAAGGGAGTAGATAGTTTTAAGAAGGCCATTAATCTTCACTGGGGATTGTAAATTGACTAGGACCAGTCTAGCTGGGCCCAGAGCCTGTTGCTGGTCTTCACTTTTGTATTTGAAACATGATCAATTTCAAGAGATCATGCATTTTTGTGCCAAATTTAGACTTCGGTAACGCACCAATGGGAGGTATAGTTGGAGCAAGCATGTACCTAGCAGCTCATCCAGAGATGGCAGTTTCTTGCTTATTAACAATCATCAAACTGGTATAGCCTTAACAGAGCTTAATTAAATTAAGAGTTACCAGTGTTAAAGTAATCTGAGCTTATATTAGAGGTTTATTACCTACACATATCACTATTCCAGACTAATGATGACTAATAAACATGAAAGAGCAGTCTCTAGATGCCATAATGAGCAGTTTGATATTTGCTTGTAAAAAAGGGAACAATTGGATATTTCTAGCTTTTAAGTATTTTCAGTGACATATTTTATTATTGAATGGAAATTATGTAAGGGAAGCATGAAATCAAAATCTTTCCCAAAACTTTTGCTTTTAAGTTTGTATGTACCAGGGCTCGAAAATTATATTGCCTGACGCATGTAAAAATTCCATTCGGGCATGAATCTTGTACCTTTGCATGCCCGGCTGAGTATGTATTTCAGGGGTCTGTCCCGGATTTTTCACGGGGTCCGTTTTTTGTGAAAAATGAAATAATTTTTTGAAAAATGAAATAATGCTGCAAAAAAAATTATTTTTTTTTCGTAAAAACAAAGTTTTAGAATTTTGAGATGGCGCAAACTGCATCATTGACGCTTAAAGTTGAGTGTTTTCCCCCTTTTCTGTTGAGAATATCATTTTTGAGTGTTTTTCGAGTATTCGGGGGGGGGGGGGGCAGCATCACTCTCTGGGAGATGGGCACTCCTCAAGTATCAATATTTATTTACCATTCTACATTATATTAAGGTTTCTAGAAATGTTTTATGTATAGTATTTAAAATAATGTAACAAAGAAATTCAGGCAGTGGTTCAGCATTTAACTTTTGGACCCAAGACATTGTTAAATAGCATAGAATTTCGTTTAAAACTTAATAAACTCCCTGATTTGTACAAAAATTTAAAAATATTTTATACCTCTTAATAAAGCTAAACATCAAAAATTCAAAAAATCAGATTCCCATAGCGGATGCAAAGAGATCGTAATCCTCACAGTATAAAAACGGCTTGTAAAATAAATATTTTTGATAAAATTACTGCAGAATAGCATTTTAGAGTTCTATGTTAAACATATCATTAATATCTGGACACAGATATATCGATTCAACATTTTAATTTCTGACTTATAAAAGAAAACGGAATTTCGCTTTAAAAACTAGAAATATGCGTTGTTACAAAAATAAAGAGACTTTTCATTTATTTGCATTCTAATAAAGCGAAATTAGCTTGAAAAAAGAATAAAATATGATTCTCATATCAGATGTACAAAGATTGCATTTTTCAAAATGTAGGCATCTAAAGAAAAAATTAGGTAAATAAAAGAGTTTATTAAAAGTTAATTATCCTTTTTTAGCATGGAAAAATCAAACCCATATAACGTTCTCCCAAAATAACAGGTAAACATTGCACCACCTGACACTAAATGCTGATAAGTTTGAAGTTGGTAACCCTATCTTAAGCGATCACATTCCCCCCCACCCACCCCTACTATCCTTTGCAGTTCTAAGTTCACTTAGCTTTATATTATTGTTTATTAAATCATGAGTGGAGAGAAATGTGCTTACAACAACAACGCCTATTCAGAGAAGGTTGACGCTTTTTCAGAGAAGTTAACAACAACACTGCTGCATAAAACATACAAGCAAAATTATAAACCAAACTGACTTTCAACTGTTAATTTCTTTCGAAGAAATCAACAACAAGCATTATATTTATTTGGCTGTATTAGTAGTAGTACCGATTTTTTTTTCTTTTGCAAAATTAGCAGATTTACAAAAGTCTTGATCCCTCTAATTTAACTTTCAAAAAGGTTCCACACATTATCATTTTTTATACACGGAAATATACTGCGTTATTTTGATTTGCATACCTGCCAACTCTACTGGTTTTTCCGGGAGATTCCTGGCTTTTGATCATTTCTCTTGATTGTGTATAAGATGTAAGGAGCATTTTGTTGTACTAAGAAGGAAAATAAAAAATCCTTTTATTTCCTAACTAAGAACGAAAAATCCGTCATAAACATCTACTGTATTTTTTAATGATCTACTGGATTTTTTTCTCATTAGATGTTGGCAGGTATGGATTTGAGATTTGCTCTTTCAATGAACAATTTGTGAAAGATTCGTTTTTGTTTATCAGAGTTTTGTGAAGGGTCCGTTTTGTTCGATTGGGATTTTGTGAAAGGTTCATTTTGGTTGATCAGATTTTTTTGAAGGACCGTTAATAGACCCAAATTTCATCTGGCCAGGCCCCTGTATTTTTTTAATCAAATATTTTTTTTCTTCCTAAGACTTTATTATTCCATATTTCATTGAAAAATTATCGCATCCTTACCAAAGCTCAAACTTAATTTCAATCGGTACCGCTAAAATCATATTTGGGCAAACATAAAATCATTAGGAATCATCAGCAAAGTCAGCGAGCGATTTGTCCGAAGTCGAGTGCAAAGAGAATGTTTTCGTTTACTGCAACAGGGATTGCCTTATTTACTATTAGCAATTTGATGAGAATTGCATTTCATGGTGTGGAATCGGAGAAATTTGAGCCATCGGCGGCAAAGAAACACCAGTTGTTTAATACCAAATTAACGAGACATGTTGACGAACATGCATGTTAACAATAATATTTGTGATATAATTTAAATTTTGTAAGTTTCAATGACGACATATTTTGTACTATTTATTTAAACAATTTTTTTTTATGATTTGTATTGAAATAAAGCTGTTAAATTAGTTTTTTGTCTGATCAAGGCAAATTCAAATGCTTTGATTAATGTACAATTAATAAAACTGGGCATATAAAAATTTTATTTGGGCATGTAATTTTCAAACAATCATCCTTGGCAGGGCATATAAAATTTTAAAGATTTTTCTAGCTCTGGTATGTACAAGCTATAACTCGAAGTGCATAGAAGCAAAAGGATGTAAGTGGTTTTAAGACATATTTCTCGCATGGTTCAAAGATACTCTAAATGGCAGGATAACTTTTAATCAGGTTAATAATTCCTTTTAAATGGTTTTTATAATTATTACTTCATTATTTCGGATAAATACAATTACAGGTC
This sequence comes from Uloborus diversus, assembly GCF_026930045.1. Taxonomy (NCBI): domain Eukaryota; kingdom Metazoa; phylum Arthropoda; class Arachnida; order Araneae; family Uloboridae; genus Uloborus; species Uloborus diversus. The sequence continues at coordinate 140,795,762 of NC_072731.1, forward strand.
AAAAGCGGTCCACAAAGCTGATCTGCCGGCCCGTAGAATGTTACAAATCAAAAATTACATTCTAGGAACTTCCATTAGAACCACGAAATAGTCTTATTACGAGCGTGGTAGCAATCCTTGCCTAGTCACAATTAATCAAATTACTTCTCCAGTTCATTGCTGCTGGACTTGTTTTTTCTTACTTCTGTTTGAGTTTCCTAGATGAAGGCAATAGTCACACTACTACAAATTAAAAGCCAAATACAGTAGAAGACCATTATAACGCACACCTTGGGACCAGAGCTTTTGCGTTATACAGGTTTTTGCGTTATATAGATCATTTCACAAATTTTGAAACTAATGTTCAGAATGTCTATATATTAGCACTTCAGAATGAGTTTTATCTGCAATGAGTATTGAAGCACCAATATTACAATTAGTTATTCACAAATAAATATGTTTCACGATCAAAAGAAAGTGCAATATACTGCACTTCTGCTAGCTTCATGGTTTGCATAACAGTTGCATTTGCAAGAGCCATCTGGTATTTTCTGTTTACTGTGAGTAGGGGAGACCAGGGCAAGATGACTATGTTAAAGCTTGACCAAGAAGAGAAGGCGCGTGGACTGGAAGCGGAAATGGGACACTTCATTTTAAAATAGGTAGTGTGAGTGAGAGCGCACAAGCGGAGTAGGGGTTACTTGGCGAAGATGCGTTGATATTTCGCAGTTGCGAATTCACACATTTGGAGAATTGGGGAGGGGGGGATTTTTAAAATGTTTAATTTATTTATTAAAATTTATTTGTTGATTTATTTTTAATGTAAACTATTTCATTTACTATTTTATTTTAATTTATTTAATTTTAATGTAATTTTATTTATTTAATTATTTAATTATTTTGTGTGTATGTGTGTGTGTTATTGGTGTAGCACGGAACGTTTCTAACAAAACAATAATAAAAATAATAATTTAAAATAAATAAATAAGTAGGGCAAAGGGGATAAGAAAAATTAGGGGGGGGTCATATGGTATAGCAAAAGTTTTTAATACTCATACAGAATTCCTGGTAAAAATAGGATTGAAAATGCGCATAGTAGCTCTGAAATAAGTTTTAGAAGGCTGTAAACCTGTGAGTTCTCTTTCGCGCGTGTGCACTTGCTCTCAATTCGATATAAATAAATTTCAAACACTTGAAAGCCCCCTTTGGTATGACCAAACAACAGGTTGCAGTGTGTGCAAGTGGGAGAAAAGGTTGGAGGTGCCATATTTCAATGCAAGTTTTAGTATGGTTTCCAATATTTTCTGTGTCTAGAGCCCCGTGAAGTATTATTAGTAATTTATATTATCTTCCTCGACCATATGTTTTCTTAAGTCCTTTCAACGAAGTATGATTAGATTGTGCTTTACCCAAAATGCTTAAAAAGTGCTCAATTTCCTTAAGCAAAAGAATCTCTAAATGCCATCATAGTAAGTTTAAAAAATATTTTCGGAGTAGTTTATGATTAGCAGAAGGTGGAATCTTCAAAAGACAAAGAGCCCGAAGAAGTTTCTATTCCATTCTCGAATTCTGCAACAAACCTTTTCCAGATTATGTAATGTTAGGCTTCATTTTTAGTGCAAACAGTGAAACATGGTCCCATTTTATTCTAGTTAAATTGTTGTGAATGCCCCCAAATACCGCTTTAAATCAGGTGCTTTTTAGAAGCTTAGTCCCCGTTCCCCTCATGTTATTTTTTTTAAATTAATTTCATTTATAATTAACCCCTCCACCCCCCCCCCCCTCCAATCTAGCGCTCAGTAAAGTGTATTGAGGAAAAATAAATAGCATTTTCAACGATTTTACAACCACCATAAATAATCCATACTGCTGGTTTTGAAGTTATTAAAAAAAATACAGAAATTTGTTTTCATAACGTTGTTTCCAAAAGTTTTAAAATATAATTTAGCTTTTGCGGAAACAAGAAAAGAAAGAAATGTATTTATTTTCATTTTTTTCTTTTTTTTTTTTACGTTTTGATACTGTTTTCAGGTTCGTCATTTGGAAGATCAGGGGGTCATTTCAACCCCTTCCCTGGATTTTAAAACACAATGTAACCATGCATTATGTTGCTTTTTTACCTATAAAAATTGAGTATATACCCTTTGCCTCCCCCCCCCCAACACTTCGAAATGACGAGGCTGACTGCGTTGTCACTACCTAAGCCCCAAACTTAAACCAAGCTTTTTAAACTGAAGCGAAACTTTCTTAAAATAAGAACTGTAAAGTAATGTAGTCAGGGGCATGAACCGCCACCGGAGAGGGGGGGGGACACCTGTCGGCCCGGGATCGAGCCTGAAGGAGCCCGAGATTTCTAAAATAAGGGGTGAAATTTTGTGGGGACGTACGGGTAAATAATTTAGAGGGGTCCCGTAAAAGACATTTGTGACGGGCCCCGAAATTTCCGTGCACGCCACTGAATGTAGTCCAACAAAATAATGTGCAATGAAACACATAATTAGCAATGATATTTAAAAATTCTTAAGTGGTAGCAAAATTTAAATTACTTATATTATTTCACAGATGCATTCATTCCATATGCAACTGCTCACTATTTATGCTAATATCTCTCCAATATATGATGGCGAAAACATTGATTCTAAAAATTAGGGAGTGCAGAACAATCGTACAGTAATTACGCTCTGAGCTTAACAAATTTTTATGAAAAGCTCGCTGAACTGTGAAAGTTAAGATTCAGAGTAATATTACAGCTACAAATAATCTGAATAAAGTAGAACAGTCTGCTTCACTTGCATCAATTACATGATTTGCGCTGTTGTAAATTCGCCACTGTTTTTTTTTCTATTTATGCTACTGCCCTCCCACCCCCACCCCCACCCCCCTTTAATGGGTTCTTCTTGTCACTCTGCCTCGAGGAGCTTGTCTGATAAAACTAAACTGTTCTTTTCGGAACAAAATGTCTTTAAAAGGAAAAACGTTGCATTCTAGAGAAAGGAACGTTGTTAATAATGTGAAAAGATTTTTTGAAAAAGAAACTAAGTCTGGCGAACTTTTAATTTCAATTCATAAAGTGCAACATAGAATATCTGCCGCAACTGGAGTTTCAGTTCGGACTATCCAACGTATAAAAAAAGAATCTCTTTCGAATGACCTGTTATCTCCTGGAAAACATCGCCCTCAACCTGTTGATCGGAAAGCGTCTTTGGATAGTTTTGACTTATGTGTTGTGAGGAGCACGATAAATGAATTTTATAAATCAAGAAAGATGCCTACAATACGATTAGTATTGCCAATTTTAAGAGATAAAAAATTAATTTCCCTTTGAAGAGGGAAACGCTAAGAAAAACCTTACACAAAATTGGATTTCGATGGAAAAAATGTCAGAACAGGAGAAAAGTGCTGATTGAACGACTTGACATTATTTCATGACCATGCAGATACTTACGAGAAATAAAAAAGCATCATCAAAATCAAAGGAATATTGTGTTTATTGATGAAACTTGGATTGACAATACTCTTTCGTTTTCCAAATGCTGGCAAGACGGAAAAATTGGAGCTACTGTCAAAGATGGAGCAGGAAGTAGATTGATAGTAGTGCATGCAGGATCTAAAGAAGAGTTTATACCCAATGCAGGTTTGGTCTTCAAAGCAGGATGTGCCAAGGGTGATTACCATGGGCAAATGAATTCCAAAAATTTCGAAAAATATATTAGAGAATATTTTTTACCAAACATCGCCCCTAACTCTGTAATAGTAATGGACAATGCTTCGTACCATACGAAGGTTGTAGACTCTGTACCATCGAAATATGCAACAAAATATGTGATGTGTCAGTATCTAGACGAACACTCAATCCCATATGACAGCAATTTGAGAAAACCGGAAATCTTTGAAATAATTCAAGCAAATGCTTCACCGACAAAAAAATATCGCATGGATGAACTTATAAAACAGCATGGACACTCGATTGCCCCCTTATCATTATGATTTGAACCCGATCGAGTTAGCCTGGGCAGCTGTCAAGCCCTTTATAAGGAATAGAAACGTTGAAGCCGAGTTAAGTCTCAAAACTCTGGAAGAACTTACAACGCACGCAATTCAAAGTGTTTCTGGTGACGACTGGGAAAAATACTGCAGCCACATTGAAAAATTGGAGACGAAATATTGGGACACTGACGGAATCGTAGAAAATGTAGTTGAAACTCTAAATTTCACCGTTGAATCAGAGTCAGGAACAGATACAGCTTCCGAAACAGGCTCAATGGATTGGGAATGAGACATTTTCAGCAATTTATCCTGTTAAATATTTCATGTTTTCGCAATTCCATCCACATCTTTTAAATTTTTTCGCAATAGCTTTATTGTTTTCACATCTTAGTTTGATGACCCATTCTGTTTCGGAAATTTACTTTTTTTTTTTCATTTCGAAAAAAGGTTTCAAAGATCCCCCCCCCCTTTTTCGCATTCTTGTCATCAATTCTCAATAACAGATTTCGAGATTTAAAAAAAAACACTTATACAAGTTCACGATTGAAGACCTGTGCTTACTTTCTGCTTTATTTTAAGGAGGGATTGGAAGAATTGCAATCCTCCAGAGCCCTTGTTTTTTTTTTGTTTTTTTTCCTTGACATATTATCCATTCCAGTATAAACGAGGAATTTTCTATCAATGTATCGGAAATCAACCGTTTATAAGTTGCACATGTGCTTTCTTACTAATATATCAATATTTTGTAATCTAAGTAGAAAATTTTTAAGATCGGAACAATTTTCATGAATGTTTAAAAAAAATGACTACATAAGTTTAATTGCACATTCATAAGATTGGAAGGAGTGGAACAATTGTTTTTGTAAATCACTGGAAGGGATTTAGAGAAGCACAATCTGTAGAACGAAACAGTTTATCATTGTAATTCAATGTCACAAGCTTCATACAGCAATATCCTCTAAAATTTTTAGGAATTTACCAACAGGTGTTCTTAAAATGCATTCTTCCTATAATTTATTTTTTTTTCTTTGATATTCATAATGTTTGAATGTTGCTGATCTTGTTTAATTAATTAATGCTACCCCCATGATTCTCGCTACCATATATTTCGTACTTCCAGTAATACTCTTTCTCTCGCCCTTTTTATTTATTCATTTGTTTTGTTCTTAAGAATTATTATTTAGTTGATTAAACATCATTATTTTAACCCTTGTTTTGATTTCTTATTCAACAAAATGCAAAATAATATACGTATTAACGTTCTATTTTTTATTTATAAGTATTTAATTCACATTATTTTTAAATGTGGGTGTGGAAAGGAGGGTGGGGCTCACCTTGAGACACTTTTCCTCCTTTTTTTTCTAATTTCGTTATACATTAGTCCGTCATTGTCAAACCCACTATGCAACTTATAAAAATTTCAGGAGAAGGTTATAAGACATGTTTGTACAAAAAAAAAAAAAAAAAAAACTCTTACCTGCTTAATCAGTGGAATCAAAGTACTAGTGTATTTGAAAATTAGAACGTTTTAAAATCAATGTGGGAAAATAGAGCTGTCCCAAGGTGTACCTTTTCCCAAAGGAAGCCTCTTTTTCCTACCATCCTTTTTTTATATTTTAAATATGCTGACCTTCTTATGAGGCCACTGTGTAAACTACGAATACGAACGTCTTAATCATCTTGGCATACGATTCAATTAGACTAAAATGATAGTATTTATGTAAAATGTATTGCGACCCTTTTTTCTTCTTTAAAAAAAAAAATAGAATTAGTTTTGTTAAATGTATGGTTATTTTACTGTTTGGTGAAATAAAATTAAATTACGGACGTATTTTTGAATACGAAAAGCAGTATAAAGATTAAATAAAGTACAGGTCACACGCTGAGGCAACCCGAACCAAAATCTTCGGAAGGAAGAAATGAAAATTCAAATTTTACTGCATGTTAAAATACAACATGCACACATCCTACATCTGAGAAGATATAAGTATGAGAGGAAAAAACGCAATTCTCTGTACTGGTATCTTCCACTTTGCCAAATCTTTTGACAAAATGTGTCAAATGAGGACTTTTTGTTAGGCCTCAGTGAACTCCCATCGGTACCTCTCTGTTCACAGGCTTATAATTTCCCGTTTAATTCATGCAAACATAAACTGTTTTCTGTTAAATTATATATTTACTCAGAATCATTAAAATATAATGCCACAAAATTCCTCTAGTTTTTAAGGTATTATGACGCCAAACAAAATTTACTATAAAAAGTACTGAAATACACCAGATACAATTTACCTCATGGTAATTTAAAAATAACGAGAATATTTAAAGTTTGATTATTTGTTATCAGAAAAAAAAGTTCGAAATGCTGTGTTAAGATTGCTTTTTCAAAAGTTTAATCTGCATGCTAAGGGTCAAAAAGGGAAAATCATTATTACAATGCTCAAATATAAATTTTCCTACATTTAGTACTTGGTAACACTAAATTTAATTACTAAGCACACAGTAAAAACACATAATCAATTGATCGATTACAAGTTAATTTACAAACTGCATAAAAATTCACAATCGACAAACTCCGTTTTTTTTTCGGAAAAAATGAGCGAGAGAAGAAAGGCGATAAGAAGCCAAAGTAAGTAATTCTGATTTTCAATCATTTGCTATCTACGCCAAATCGCCGTAATCGACTCGTCCAGCCACTACGTCACGCGCGCCTTCTCTTCGTGGTCTAGCTATAACAATTTTTGTTGTTTATTAATTTATTTTTAGGGATAGTCAAATTAATTTCACATGAGCTGTTAGAGTAGTCTTTTGTGGTATTAAATGTATTACTATTTGATTTTTCAAATAAAAACAATGAAGGATATTTTTATTTTTTCATAACCTTAACAAATCGTCATCTTGCCCCAGTACTGGGGCAAGATGACTTTGACCTTGGGGCAAGATGACTCACTCTGAAAAAGTTGAACATATTTTATGTTTTGAACATGTTACTTAGTTTTAAAAATGATAACTGTGTTTTACATCTTAATAAAGTATCAAATTAAGCGTAACGCATCGGAGCGCAATGTTGTTAGTGTTGAGTTGTGCAACTAAGAATAGACACAAATAAAAATGCCATTTTCATAATTGGAACATGCCTCAAGCCACCAGTCTTGACTTTCACAGCACTGGGTTCGTTCTTCTGTTGGAGGGTCACAATATTCCTATTTATAAGCGGGGATCTTATAAGACCATTCTTTGAAGTTGATGCAACTGAATTGCTTGGCATGAATTGAATGGACTTGGACCTATAGGAACTTAAGTTTGAGTTTTTTCTTACTCCCTTTTTAGCTTTTCAAGCTTATTTTCCCTGTTTTTTTTTTAATAACCCTTTTTTTTCCATCCGCTTTGCCCCTTGTTCTGACATTTCTTTCATAGGTGCGCTTGTAAGAAGTTAGAGCTCAGTTTTCTGCATTTTCTTTTTGTTTTCTCAAATTGTGGTGCCTTAGGCAATGCATTGAAATCAGAAACACTAACAGGCTTTTTGCATTGGAATCTGCATTTGCCATAACTTCTGCTTTGTCTGGAGGGTTTATGTTTTGGTTTTCTACTCCCAATGTCTGAGAATTAGCACTATTATTCTCAGTTTAATCGCCAACAGCATCATAGTTCGCTAAAAACAAGAGTCTCAATCTCAATGAGTCTCGATCCTTCATTCTTTAAACTCTTTATCGGCATTTCCAACTGTAGCTTCTTTAAAGTAAGCGGTGCTGAAAAGGTCACCAATATTTTTGTCTACATGGTCATTTATCTAGGACAAACTATCACAAAGTTGTCACATGCTTGGCTATAATAGGTTTTTAATGGGCAGAAAAATGACCCATGAGGAGCTACTGAGGATGCGATGTGTGGGGTGGCAACCCAACCATGATAATGTTTTTTCACTGCAATATAATATATCCTGAAATTTATGTGAGATTTATAATTGTCAATAATCAACAGAACAGGAGATTCTTTGCTTGATTTAATTCAGTCAACTAGACATTTGGTTAACTAGTTTATAAATAGCCTCTGCCCCGCATTTCGGCCCGTCATCTTGCCCCGCACTGCCTGTTTGAATGGATTCTTCTCCATTGCCATAAGAGAAGGCGATTAATTGACATTTATTCATGGTAATATGTAGTATTTAAACTAAGTTACTCATAAATACTAAAGAGACACGATATAACTTATCTGTATCTGTAGCAGAGCTTATTTACAAATGCATAAAAGTTAGATCATGGCAACGGTAAACAATCAGACCTTCAGAACTAACACAAATATGGCGACTTCATCTTCTCTATAGTACTGCTGAACATACAGCACATAGGAGAGCCAGTAGTATGCAGTAGATGCTGTTAACTAGGAGAAAACGGGGAAAATTAGACATTCGTCATCTTGCCCCGGTCTCCGCTACTAATTTTCATTTAAAAGCTTTGGATTAAGATGGAAAGATGAAAAACTGTTTCAAAATTTATTCTGCCTAACAATTTTTATGTTTGCAAAGCAAAACAGAGGTATTTTTTTAACTTCAAAACCTATTGTTTACATCTGAAAAGTTGCGTTATATAGGTCAGCGTTATAATGGTCTTCTACTGTATTCAGAAATTGGTTTCTGAAGAACAGTTGGTAACTTTACAATAATAAAACAAGCAAATGACAATAATTCTTAGTAATTTCCTTTCCTTTTTCATGTTATCAAGGAAGGAGGTGGGGGGGGGGATTCCTGCCTGCGAGATTTGTCTGACTGTGAAGTACCGTCTTTGGGTAAAAAAATCTTTAGCCACCACTTCTTTATAAGTTTTCATTAAATTTTATGCCAATAGATGATATAACATCATTCAAATTTGAGTGGAATAGTTAACCTCTTTACTGTGAGAACTTCTTCGCCAAAAAAGGTCCTTTTATGCGTAAACATTTTGAAGAGAAATGTTCACTTCCCAGCAATGCATTTGGTTCCGGGACCTCCTGGGTTGCTACTCCTTTCGTTTTACAAAGGAGCTTCTGCTTGATCAATCTAGCCATTATGGGGATCCAGCGCGCGATGGTTTCTAAAGAGTGGGAGGGAACGTTGTCCCTGAGGTGCAAGGGGTAGGTTGACGATGACAGCTGGAATGTATTCATTTTGGCTTTCTCTTTTCTTAGGTTTGTTCTGGAAACCATTTTGAAATTCTCCTAGCTTCAAAAGGACCTCTAAGCATTTTACTACGAAATTCCGAAATATTTACTTATATTCAGACAGACGCTATATATTCTGTAAATGCTAATCAAACTAGTTTAGTTATTGAAATTTGCTGTTTAACTTTTAAAACTGCGCAGTTAAATCAATTTAATTTAAAAATTGAAAAAATAAGATTAAAAAAAAAAAATTGATGGAAGTTGAAATAACTTTCCCTTACCACAAACTTTAACATGAAGTTCTTTATATTCTATGGATAATTAGATTGCTTATTAAAACTGCGAAGCTTAGTATTTGCTACATGATTATACTATGATAAGCAATGTTATTTTTTTTTACAAACTAACGGTTTGCAGTTTTGCTGCATAAATTTTATAGTAGCCAAAAGCTGGGGCATTAACTTTCATCATGTATGACTTGAGTCACACCCATTTACTTGGGTGTGCTACTGTTTCCTTGGTTCCAACCAACTTAAAACCAATGTTTTCTAGCAATGAAAGTCAGACTGAAATATTTATTATTTATCCTGTTCTATATTAATAATTTCAAGCCGGTAAAAAATTCAATAGCGATTGTATTTTTTTTTAAGCGATAAACTTGAATGCTTCGTATATGTTATATTGTCATTCGGAACCGACGTCTACAAACTTACAATTGAAGAAGAGTTTGCTTACAAAATGTAACTGTAGATGGGGCAAACCTAACCTCGCAGCATTTTGAAGGCTGAGCAGATCCTAATGATAACATCACGACGCTGTCAAGTTAGGTTTACCTCAACCTGTAGCTGAAATCAAAATCAAATGCAAGATCCGACTAAAATATGGGGAGAGGGGCGTAGATAGACTTTGATGCTCTCCCCCCCCCCCCCCCGTAAAATTTAAATTTCAACATAGTGCTTATTTTTCTGAACGTACGCCCTCATACTTTTTGCGCCCCCCCCCCCGCACCTCAGGGTTGTCATGTGCGCCACTGGATTTAGCCATTGGCTAAATCAAAATCTTAGTCACTTGGGAGCATTTCAAAAGCAGGAGCCGTAGGCTACGGCCCAGTTCCCAGATGGTAATTCTGATTACGCCAGTGACTGCTATAATACCTAAGCACTAAATTGATTTTTCTTTCAGCCTTTCTTGACCCGCGGGCCGGCAACATTTTTTTAAAAGATCCCGGACCGGTCAGTTTTTTTTCTTGCCTTATTTATTATTATTTTTTTATATGAAAAAAAAAAAAGAAAATGACTCGCAGAACTTGAAAAATCTGCTAAAATCTAATCTGACCGGAGAATCCCCCCCCCCCCTTTTTTTCTCCTTTTCTTTTTATTTTTTGTTTTTTTTTTTTCTTTTTTTTTCTCAAAAAAAAAAGGGAAATTTTTGACTTGCGGATTGTTGTGGAAAAAGTTAGTGGGCAGTCGAGTTTTTTTTTTTTTTACTACATATTAGAGATTTGTTGCAAAACATTTTATAGCAAAGGTTGTAGATAGCTAATTGTTGTAACAACTATCCATAAGTAAGTGAGCATTTGAGAAAAATCAGACAATTTTGAAAATTAATCACCAAATTCATGCAAAAACCGTTACATAGGATATTATTAGATTTTCACATTTATTTCTTTATTTGTTTTTGAATAAAGAATTTTTAATTTGTTTATTTCATAGCTGCGTCACCTGGGTTTCAATCGGTCTACCTCGAAAATAAAAGTTATGTCAAACGATCAGGCTAAGTAATATTAAAAATCTTTAAAATTTCCTGACGAAGTGAGAAAAAGTTACCAAAATAGAAAATTTTTAAATCCCCCAATTATTAAAAAAGCCTCAAAACAAAAGGTAGAATTTTTTTGTTCATATTCGAGAAAAAAAAACGGCAACAGATCTCTCTTCTCAATGATTTTCGTCACGCTACTAATTTTTATAAAATCATTGTTCAACAATGACCGTAAGCAGCAACGAATTTCAAATTGGAGGCTTACCTACATTTTAAGATTGAAATTAGTTAAAAACAGTTGTAACTCGCGTTCTAATCACCTTGGGACATTGGAACAAATGATGCAGAAAAATCAGTGGTTTCCATGGATATTTTATTCTAATTTTTGTGAGTATTTTTTTGCCCTCACATTACAGAAAAACGCCATTTTTGGATCTAATTAGAATTCAAACGGTTTTTTTTTTTCGCGTTTGAAAACTCCCTTACGTTCTTTCTTGGGTGCTCGAGTACCTCCCTGCCAAGTTGTTCGAGATCCGACGTAAACTGTGGATTTATATAGGGCGCCATACACACACATATACGTATATATATATTGAATGCTTTATTTATATAGATTTTAAATCGAGGACGAGCAAAAAACCCTGAGGACCGGCAAATTTTTCCTCCTTACTGGTACCCCAGGTCCACCCAACCACCAAGCAGGGGAGGGGAGGGCCCACAAATAAAGATGGTGACTAGGGACTCAAGTATTGTTGTCGGGTCGTGGGAGTAATTATTCTTTCGGCGGAGATGGGGGGGGGGGTATTTGGCTAAATTGTCATCTGCGCAGTTTTCTTCATCAGAAGATTCTTGGTCATTAGAATAAATACCATAATCAGAGCTGTCGTTGCTCGAATAATCTGCGTCTGACATTATGAAGCATATAAGTATTCGCTAAGAGGAAAATGTTCTAAATGCATCGAATGTTCAACAAAGAATGAAGGCCTTCTCGTTGTAGATACAACAATGTAGCTACTGTGAAGTGCGCATGCGCAGCCAGTATACACCTTATCAGTCAGACATTGCACCCATGAAAAGCAAGAGCAAAGAGTTAATCCCCTTTCAAAAGAAAACCTGAGCTATTGTAGAAGAATCAACGTGGGAATTCGTGCTTGAATGAGCATTAGAATCTAGTTTCTGTGATTAAAATTAGTACTCGAAAAAGATCTGGGTTGTGTTAGTATATGTTTAAACTAATGCACATATATTATACGTGTATATATAAGTAAGAGGGGAAAGCATACATTTTTGTATTTTTATCCTTTCTTCTTTCAAACTATTAAAATTTGTTCTTGTTTCTTAATTTTTAATCTTCATGGCTAAACGTCCCAAGTGACGGTGAAAATTTGATCATGATAAAAACTAAATTGCTTGGATTCGGTTGCAACATTTGTTAAAAGGGAGGAGAATAAAAGGGGGAGGGGAATAACGAAAAGAGCGTATAAGAAGTATTCTTCTCCTAATATCGATCCAATTTAGCGATCGGTTGCAACATTTGATAATAAGCATCATTTAATTTTCTTGTTCATATTTATTGAAAAATATATCGTGAATTGTAGGAATATTGCTTCGTTTTGAAAACATCCAAGATTAGTAAAATAAATACCTTTGTGTCAAAAAGTAAAATAAGAAGTGACACAACGTCAAAAAAGCACAAATTACAGATTACTCCAGACACGTGCTTCGGCGTTACAAGGAAACGCCTTTTTCAATGCAAAAAAAAATGAGCTTTCGGATGTCTTTTCCCTCCATAAGCTCATTTCTTTTGCGTTGAAAAAGGCGTTCCTTGTAACGCCGAAACACGTGTCTGCAGTAGTCTGCAATCGTGCTTTTTGACGTTGTTATTTTTTATTTTACATTCTAGATTGTTTACTATATGCAGTAGAACCTTGCATGTCCGAATCTTCGGATACTCCGAACAGATTTTTTTATTTTTTTATTTTATGGAAAGTATTACCGGAAGAGAACTAAATGTGTTAAAGGAAAAAAAAAGAAAAAGAATTTTTCAGCACATATTGATTTGAAACACATTGAAAAAAAAAAAAAAAAACGCAATACAGGATTACCTCATTTACCTTTAACTGAAAATATTAAAATAAACTTTACTTGAAATTTACTTTACATTAAAGATGTTTTGTGGTGAAGAGACAGGTCAAGTTTTTACTGGTGAAGTGATGATACTTTTGACGAGGAAGAAATACTATTCCTTAGGTCTCATAAACATAATGTCTGTTCGTGAAACCTAGAGTCTTTTACTATGTTTCACTGATTTTAAATATTTTTTTCCTATAGCAGAACTATATTTTACTTTTTCAGCTTCAGAATAAAAGTAAGAATATTCTCTGATCAATTTCTTCTAAAACCAGTCATCTTGTGTTGAATGTATACTAGAAATAAAAATGGGATTGAATATTTATTTCGTTGAAATGGAAATTTCTTTGCATAGGTATTCGCTGCAATGAGATTTTACTGTATTATTTAATGATTTTTTTTAATCATTGATTAAATTTATTATTATTTTATTTTTTTTTTATTTATTTATTTATTTATTTATTTATTTATTTTTTTTTTGACATTTTTTTGACTTAAGATTTTCTATTCAAATTCACCAGCTGTTAGTGAATCTTGCTATTATAAAACTTCACATTCCACAATTGTGTTTGTGGCAAAGAAAGTAGGGGTAATGGAATGCAGTGATACGACAGAGAACCTGTTTCCGTATTCATCTATCTCTCTTGGGAGTGTCTGAAGTCTTTTATTCGCATCGGATTCTAAGCCTTTCTGAATAGATATCTTTTTGGGGTGAAAACAGCTCACACACACGTGTTGTATTTTCTACCTTGTCACTCTATAATAGTAAAAGTGACCCGATGTGATAACTGCTCCTTTTTAAATCTTATTTAAAAAAAAAAAAAAAAAGAAAAACAGGAAGAACATATTGATTAGAAGGAAAACTACTAGCCTCAACTTGGGGTTTGGGACCACAAAAAGCAACAGCATAAGTAAAGGTGGTTTTGAACGACTTTACGTAACAATTTGCATTATTTTTACCATAGAAATTCAAATATTTCGGGGGGCAGCATCCCTTCCCCTTCGTTCTCTTAAACTACATCATTGCAGATTGATATATTTAATTGATTCACGTTATGCCACGATTTTTTTGCACTACGTTTAGTTTACACAAACTAAAACGCCGCACAAGTTTAGATTCAGCTGACTCTGTAATAAAATAAAAACGTCCAACTAGATTCTCTCTCTGTTTACATATATTTATAATCGACTAGTATGGGGGACAACTGCCCTCTTTTCTTTCAAAAGAAAAGGTTCCTATTATTTTATAAAAATTAAAAAATGTAGCATCGAATTGAAAGAAGTACCATATGACCATTAGTCCCAATATTTGAGGTCGTGTCCCGGACATTTTGAGAAAAGGTCTGTTAATCAATAATTACGTTAAAATTAAATTTTAGAAAAAGTCACCTGTACACTGTACAGGCACCGTCTACCTACCCCCCTCCCCTCAGGTATCTCCAACTTTTTGTGCACCAGCTGCTTATGTTCTCTCTAATTATATCTTTATCTCTTGCACTCTTGCAAGGAAAGTAACACAACTCAAAATTTGAGAAAAACGTACTATATATTTATTTTAAATCTAAATTTAATGCTCTTTTTTTGCCAACAAAACTCGCACAATACTTCTGGCATATATCGAATTTCTCGGGTAGAGAAAGAATTTCCGACCCCGCAATGTGATATAATTTCAAGTCGTCAGGATGCATCCCACCCCTCCTAGGAGCTCTGAAACATTTAACTGAGACACCCTGCATATATAATAATGCATCATGTTTCTCTGCAGTTTTTTCAGTTCGAGCTTTACCAGGTGTACGAGAAGCGTTTCGCAATTTCATCTTAAAATAATTAATATTTTCCGTTTGAAAACATTTGCATAAAAGGTGCAATATGTAATATTTTTCTATTTTTAAATAAAAACTTGAAGCACTAATTGATTAATAAGTTTAACATCGTTTAAAACAGCACTAATTTGCAAAAAAAAAAAAAAAGAAGGTGCAGATAGAAGGGTATTGCAGTGAAGAGGAGGATTGCAATGAGAAACTTGTAATATAAGAAGATGTGAGCTTTGAATGTTATAAGGTAATCAGAATATCCAATAAAGTCCATATCTAAGTTAAAAAAAATTTCTATGAAAAAGGTCTTCCTTGCCCCCCCCCCCCCCTCCTTTCCCGAAACATGTAACTGGAGTTTTTTGGTAAACTTGTGCTGTTTCCAAAGTTGTTGATTTTTTCCCCATTTACTTTTTAGTTCAGATATTTATTTATTTCATACTAGGAAATTTATTCAGATCTTGACGGAAAGGCATTCTGTAGAGAAAAGAAAAGCGCTTGTATCTTTTTGCTTTGAAAAACGGGCTTGTAACTCCAAAACAGATGACAGCATTTTTTTTTGTGGGGGGGGGGGGGACTTAGCATTTTTTTAAAACCAAAATGGTGCTTTTATTTCATTATTTTAAACCACTTGTAAGCATTATCTTTTTTGCAAATATTAAAAATTTAATTTTACGGAACTGTGTTGTGTGACAAGAAAATATTCCTCTCAATTCCGGATTTAACGCAAAAAATCGAAAAGAATTAATAATAATAAAAAAAAGAGATACATGAAATAACCCACATTATTAGATTAAGTTCATATTCCATCGGACAATAGTGTCACTTAGAGTTCCTAGGGACGCTAGTACCATGAACTTTCATTTTATAAGAGAGATTAAATTTATGATATTTTTGAAAAGTATAATTGACAGGTTATTTATATTTGAACAGATTAATAAAGATTTTATGCTGGGACGCTAGTTATACTTCTATATTTATTTCAGACTAAGATTTCTAATTCAGATCTTTTTGTATTTGATAATTAATTATAATGAAAACTTCATTTTCAGCATTTTGCGAGAATATTTATTTTTAGTACCTAATTTCAATCTAAAAATACACAATTTCTGAGTACACATCCATTTCAAGCAGCGTTAGGATGAACTTACTCATAGCTCTCGAACACGTGCGCCTGTCCAGTGAGCGGAAACAAATTAGATCGACAACTGACTCTCCACCTACTCGCGGTTGCTCCTTTTTTCGGAATTTATCTTAAGACACCCGCGGTTAGTTGCTTCGAGTACTGCAGGAAAGTCCACTGCCCCTACTCAAGGGGCTCGGGCTACACAGTTAAAGGTACATAAACCTCACCCCGAGCTCAGCTCGGGCTACGCAGTTAAGAGGTTAAAAATAGAGAAATTGTTAATCAAAGTTAAGTGAATGACTGTGGTTTTAATTTGTGCTAGATATTTCCTTTTTTAATGTTAATAAATGCTTTCTTTTTTAAGCTTGCTTCTTTGATAAATAGTAGACGACAGCAATCTTCAAAATATACCCATGTGTCCAACTGGCTTGAAAGATTACGGACTATGAAAAGACTTAGATCAAAAGTCTTGGAAGAACTTAAGAAGAGAAATGATGGTTTGAGTTGTGAGAGCATCTTCGAGTCCAACAATTATGATGATTTTACTGATTATGTATAGCAATTTAATAACTCACAATCATCCAAATTGTAAATTATCGCACAAATCCACATCTTATATTGTACAAATGTAATTTTAACATTTTTTGATTGTACAGTTTTAAAATTATAATAAATTATCTTTTCTTGAAAATGTTAATTTTCTCTTTATGCAAACTTTACGGAAAAGAATAAAAAAATTAAGTATTACTTTGCTAATATTGTTAGAATGCCTTATATACTCGCATATAAGTCGAGACATTTATTACAAAAAATGAGGTTAAAAGTTAGGGGGTCGACATATACGCGGGACAGTACTTACAAAAAATTTCCCGGACAATTCTTGGGGGAAAAAAAACGCTTGGAAACGTGAACATTTTCCTGATTTTAGTCCAACCCTTTTAAGTAGATGTTATGAAAATAAATACTTACACATTCTGCTGTAATTTTACATGGTCTGACTGTTAAATAAAGACTAAATAATTACAGTAAAAAGTCAACTATGCGAAAAGTACAGGAATCGCTGTAACATCGAATTTTCCGGATAATCGCAAATCAATGCTCATCTTTTTAAAAATAATGTATAATATGGCCACAGCAGTGGCCATAGTCAGTGAAAGAAGTAGCATCACTTGGATTGGAGGGGAGGGATATGCCCTGGGTGCTTCAGGGGTTGACATCTGAAGTGTTTAAGAATTTGAAAAAAGTCCTTTCTTGAAATCCCCTCCAGCATTTTAAATTTTATAGGATCTATCAAACTTAGCTAGCATTGTTACCCAGGGAGGGGAGATTGTACCGAGTGACACCCTTCCAGAGGTTGAAACCCAAAATGTATCTAAGAAGTTATAAATAATAAACATATTTCCTGTTGTAAAAAGTATCCTCAAATTACACTGATGAGCCAAAACATTATGACCACCCAGTCAATAACACATTGGCCAGCAATACAGTTGCGATTCGCCTTGGCATGAATGCCACAAGCTCTTGGTAGACATCTGGAGATAGATTGCATCAAATATTAATGCAGCGGTCACATAAAGTTAAGATTTCTTGACATTTTGGTGTTTCAACTCTGAACTGCCTTTGCATGAAATCCCGAATGTGCTCTATAAAATTTAAATCCAGTTAATTTGGTGCCCTTGTGAAATTGGGCATTGTCCTGCTGGGAAGATGCCATTTCCAGTAGGGAAGACCGACGCCATGTACAGGCGCACCTGATCTGCCACGATGTTCAGACAGTTCACAGACTTTATGGTATGTTCTACCACAACTGAGGGTCCCAGAGCCTGCCAGGAAAAGTCCCCCGAACCATAATGACGCCACCACCAGCCTGTTAACGACTAACGGTACAAGACGGGAGCAACTGTTCGCCTGTAAGATGGCGAACCCTGACATGACCATTCATGTGATGAACAAGAAATCGCGATTCGTCGGACCAGAAAACTCTCTTCCAGTCATCCAAGGACCAGTCTCTGTATTCTCGGGCCCAATGTAGGTGTAGTTGGCGATGATGATTGGTCAATAGAGGCAAATGAGTGGGACGTCTGTTGCGCAGGCCCATATCCAACAGCAGGGGCGGCAAATAGGGGGGTCGAGAGGGTGCGATCGCACCCCAAATTTTTTGAGAGGAATAATAAAAAAGGAGCAAATTCAATTTACGTAAATCTGAAATCAATGTTCAAGAAAAACAATCTTGCTGGTTCTCCGTAATGGTTGATGAAACTCGACACATTTCCAGACATGAGCAAGTGTTTTCCATTTTTTAAATATTTAGAAATTCATCAAGCCTTTACCGGCCTTTTCAGAACAGAAAAAACTGATGAAGAATCATGGTTAATTTTAACTAAAGACGTAATTTCCTCATATAGGCTAAATATCTCGTTCTTGTGTGCTGTGTGGTCATGAGGCCTGTGCAGTGGTGTCTATTTAATAAGTGTTCATCACTTGCTTCTGCTAGAAACACATTTCAGCTGCTCAATGCATTATGCTTTCATAGATACTCTTTAAAAATACATACGATTTTTGAAAAAAAATCTCTCATTAACAAATATCTTTTCTGGGGGCTCTTCAACTATGCAATTTCCCCACCATATCATGATTACTTGCTGTTAGCCAATATTTGTTTTGTTCCATACTGAGGTAATTCATGTTTAAGAAACTCGACCCCCTCCCCCCCCCCCCAAACGAAATGCTGAAATGCCGCCCCTGTCCAACAGTGTCCGCTGAACTGTGTGTTTGGAAACACTCACTCACAACTGCATTGCATTGAGCTGCAGTTGATCAACTGTCTGCCTCCGATTTTGCTTTATCAAGCGGCCTCATCTCCGATGTCCCTTACCCAAGCCCGGATTACCCAATAGGCCAACCTAGGCCCTGGCCTAGGGGAGCAAGCCAAAAAGGGCGCATATCCAAGAGGAGAAAAAAATGAACAGCTCATTAGAAAAATAAAAGGAAAGTGGCATGCTAGTATTTGGACAGTAAAAATACAGCTAGAACTGATTGGGACCTTACCATTGAGCAGAAAAAAGCAATTAGAGGAGAGGGGGCGTAATACTTGAGTCTAGGTACTGTTTCTGGTCAAAACAGATAATTTTCTAGGGGCGCCAACTCCGAGGGCGCTGCGATGCTCCAGCAACCCCCCTCCCCCAATATTTGCGGGGGTGCCGGGCACCCTCACTATCAGCAGAAAACTGATGAAAACCTTTTTGTATGGCCTCTTTTTCTACAAGCAGAAAAAAGAGGCCATACAAAAAGGGACGATTTTTTAAATATTTAGCTAAGCTAAGCTCAAGGTGCCATCCTTTTTTTTGGTGGGGGGGGAGTAAATTAACGTATTTACATGAAAGTGAACATGGGTTTTGCTACTCTTTGCTCCTCCCCCCAGCAAACACAGACATACAGCAAATAAATTCAAAATTACAGGTCTGCTAGTGTGTCCATGCAGTGTGGGATTCAAGGGGGGCTAAAGCCTCCCCCCTCCCTATGAGGTCTGAACTTACACCAGCAGAGCATAAAACTGCTCAGTACAAGTCAGTATTCTTCATCTTGGTCAGTATTTGTCAGTTTTTTCAAAATTCAGTCAGTTCAGGTTTTTTTTTTTTTTTTTTTGCAAAATTATTGCAGAATTTATTTTTAAAAAATATTTGCGGTGGTATTTTTCCTGCTTTCCTTGTAAACTTTTTAAAATGCCGAAAAAAAAAAAGTGAAACATTGCCAGTACTGCAACCTAATTTTGCCAACTTGGTAAAGTTTGCAATATTTTATAAGAATAATTTGCTGTAAGTTTCTTTTTAGTCTACTTTCCACAAACATTTTTGAGAAAGAACAAATGTATGCTTAGTCTGTTGTAAAAGAATTCTTAAAAAGGAATTATTGTCAAATAAGTTAATGAATACTACAAAATAAAAATTTTGAAAGTAAGGTTTTTAGATAGGGAAATGTTTGTCTGTTGATCTGTCTAATTGTCTCTCACCCCTCCCACCGCTGAAAAAACATTTGTTTAAAAAATGTTGGATAGGGGGTGCATCATTCACTTTTTCCCAATAGTTCAAAAATAAGCACCTGTGCGAAAATTGAAAGAAAGATATAAATCTCGAACAAAAGGGGAGATCTGTTTTGAATAAACTTATTTAAGAGAGCTTCACATACGAAAAATATTTCTCAAATTTGGCTATTTTAAGGATATTTTGTGAAATTTAAAATGTTTTAACATTAATGTGTATTTAAATCTTTTATTTAAGAAACTAACTATGCTAAAAGTAGTTTTTTGGTACAAATATTTAAGGAGTAGCTTAAAGGTTCTTTTTTTTAAATTTTCTTCTATTTATTTTTATTATTATTTTTAAGTTTTGAGATATAGAAAAAAAGCTTTTAATTCTTTAATTGAAATGGTTTTTTTGTTGATTTAACAGCATTGACAAAAGTTGATGACTGGTTGATTGAATAAAAATGAAGGGAATTCAAAGCATATGAAACTGCAAATAATTTCTTTTCCTTTTAACAAATGATGATTGATATGTATCTTTATTTCTGATTTTAATGTTAAATTGCTATGAAATTCATTTTTATTTTGGCAATGATTAAAAAGGCAAATCAAGAATTATGTTCAAAAAAAAAAAGTTTTCATGAAAAAAATAGTTTTATTTTAAATTTATCTGATTAAAATTGCTTCTAATACCTTCAAAAGAAAACATAAATATCATTGTAACAGACAAGTTGCTTTATTTTATTTTTATTTATTTATTTATTTTTGTTAATATTGAAGAACCTCCCTTTTTCCCACTATACTTATTATAGTTTATAGCAGAATAAATATTATGTTCCACATCATGCATTACTTGCCTCTATTTATATAATCAATTATCATTGCACAAGATCATTGTGTGTATATTTTATTTTAAAATGTGTACAATGCATAATATCGCTGATTATTACGCTAAAGTTAGTCGGTATTTAGCCAGCGTTTAATAAATTTTGGTCATAAAGTCAGTATTTTTGACCTTCCAAACAGTTTTTTGCCCTGATATTTTCTCTTTAAGTATATAAATGCAAGAGTAATCTTTGAAAATAGTAAAATGAATTGCTTTACATATTTAACAAAAGTAAAGCTCAAGTATCATTGACATAGACTATTTTTTACTAGTGGTACCCGCACGGCTTTGCCCGTAATAGAAAAATTAAAAGGTCTTTTGGTTCCCCTGTATATTTACAAATAATGTATGGTGAATTTTCTCACCAATTGGCTTGTGGCCATGTTATGGTTCCATGTTATGATAATTTCGTAATTTACTCATCCATCTTATGATAATTTTGTTCTTAAAATTGGAATAGAAAAAGAACCACATCAAAGTTTTGAAAAATCGCTTCGAGGTACACACTCCCATGCTACAAACTAATTCTGTACCACATTTCATGAAAATCGGCCGAACGGTCTAGGCGCTATGCGCGTCACAGAGATCCTGACAGACAGACAGAGAGACTTTCAGCTTTATTATTAGTAAAGATACACTACAGTCCCATTGCTCACGCCCAGAGTACTTTAAAATGTATTGTGCATGCGATGAATACACACAAGAACACATTATATACTGACATCTGTGTATATAAGCTAGTATTTTCCAATTTATTTGCAGATTTAAGACTATATATGAGGCAGTGAGAAGCAAAGGGATGCAAGTGGGCTATTTTAAATTTCGAAAAAAACACGTTTCAAGATCAGATCCTAGGTAGGCTTTCATTGTTTTGTTTTTTAAATCATGCTATACAGCAGCAGCTACCAGGGCTACTAGTACTATCTCTTGCCCCAAAACAGAGGAGAGGTTCACCTACCATTTGCACTGGTGTTCTCCAAATTTTTAATTTTGCCACTTGCATCCCTTTGCTTCTCATACTTCATATGATGTTTACACTGCATAGAAGCCAGGAAGTTTTGTCTTTAAATTTACAAAACCATTGATTATGCTTTACATTGTTCTAATACTCTGCATTTTATCATCATTGAAAAAAAATCTTTCAGAAAAATTTTCCTATTTTTATCCTAAGTGTAAGTATAAGATGAAGATAATATCAGAGCAATAAGGTTACGTGACTACTACATTTGTGCAAGATTTCGAGATTAGAAAAAAAAATTGTTATGTTTAAATTGTTATCTTTATTTGCTACTTTTAATTTTTGTCATAAATTCTTGCAGTATAAGTAAACTTAGTTTCTGTACATGCAAAAATATTTGCTTATTTTAGTAATTAAAATAATCTTCTAATGGTGTCCTGGATTTTTCTAAAATATGTTTTAACTAAAAATTAACAAGGTTAAATGTACAATTTATAGATTTTTTTTCACTTTGTATTTCCTGATATAAGAATTTTTCCTGAAGTTGTATTTTCCAGTGAGTTTTCAAAATATAAATCTATTCTATTATAAAGAGAGAGGGCGGATTTTTGTGTGTTTATATGTTCGAGGTAATCTCCGGAACCACTGCACTATTTGAAAAATTCCTTCACTATATGAAAGGTGCTTTCTTACTGAGTAACATAGGCTATAATTCGAAAAAATCCAATAAATAGTTCTTTTTTTACTCCAATTTTGGCCCAAATTTCACAAATTCCCGAATATGGGAGTGAAAAATTACTTTCACATATTAATATTATATATCGTTGAAAAGAGAACTTTTGAACATTTTCCATGTTCAAAAATAATTTGTTTTAATGCTCTAACTTAATTATGGCGGGAGTAATTTGCGTTTTCAGCTCAAACTTTTTTAGGCTTAGCTGAAATTTAGGCACTACTTTCTTCTTTAAATCTATGAATTAAAAGTGAAGGAATTGTCCCACAGTTTTCTTTTTGACACCATTGGATAAAGCAACATTTTTTACTTCAGATTTTTCTCGACCTATGGACGAAAAACTTAGCTTCTATCTTTAAAGGAAAAAAAAGTTATAACTGTTTTTAAATCAAGTTCGGAAAATGTCATTTTGATTCAGGTTGTCAACCATTTTACACTGTTATGCTTTCTGAATCCATTGTTTCTTTCCTTATTTTGCATTTAATTTCTTAAACTTATTTTATTTCCTGTCTCCATGGTTACGCTTTTAAAATCCATCTTTCGCATTTTAATTTCATAAAGTATTTTAATGTCTGTCATCATTGTTTGGAAAGGTAATTTTGCATGGAGTTTTTTTTCTTTCTTTTATTTAAGCCTGGTTGTTGAATATATGTCACTTCACACAATTTTTAATTCTCGAGGTAGACCGGCAACGCAACTCTTAAGTTCATCGCAAAAGGGCTGGGTTCTGGTAGCTTGGCACGTTAGGCGCTGAGCAGTTCAGTCTAGGATTATTGTTTTAAAGCAACTGTAAATGTAATTAATTGTTTTGGCGATTTTTTTTTTTTTTTTTGAAAGAAAAGAAACTTTTGATTTGTTTTTATCGGAGTGAAATGTACGACATTTTCTCCTTTTTTTCCCCGACTATTTTTGAATGCTCCACTGGATGGTCTTTTTTTTTTATTAGACAGATGGATTATGATAGCGTAGTTGCTGGGCGAGTTTGGCGATATAGAATTGCGGAATTATTTTTGCATTTGAAAGAAATTACTTTATGTCTTTTTGTTTATTTGGCGAAATATTTTAAATTGCAAAAAAAAAAACCGCTTCACTCGCTAATTAGAGTTTTAAAGCAACTGTAAATCCAAGTTAATGATTTGACGAAAAGTTTTAAATTCCAAAGATACTTTAAGAGTTTTTTTTTTTTTGAAAAGGTGTGTACGCATTTTATACAAAAATCAAAGAACATTTTACATCAGAGGGAGAGGGGGTGTCAATTTCTTTTATTCAATGACTTCCATTAAATTTTTAGCACAGGAATCGCTGTACGGGTTACTGCTAGTAAATAAATAAAGAATAAAAAATAATTGTGAATGAAACACTGTTCATAATCATTGTGTGATATTTTGACCAGCTGCAAGATCTTTTAATTTCAGAGAAGTTTTATTCATTATTCAGTAAATATATGAATTAAACTCACAATTTTCAGTTAATATTTGTACCAAATAAGATTTTCATTACGTTGCTGCACATTACAAATCAAGCTAGCATCTATTTCACTAAGTATGATGCTCTTTTTTGTTACCCAAGGTTTATAAAATTTTTAAATTTTAGTCAGTACTTGGTCAGTATTTTATAAGTTTTGGTCAGTAAAGTCCTTATTTTTGTCCCTCCAAACAGTTTTGCCCCGTACACCAGATAAAATCTAAATTCCAGCGATATTTTAAATTCTGCAAAGGTTTTTCAAATTTAAATATGCATTATGTTTAAATAAACATATACGCTACATATGGAAGGTGGGGGGGGGGGGGCGACTGTACCCCCTTCTCCCATTTGTTCAAAACTTAAAAGATTAATTTGTGACATGCAATAATATGGAAAAGCTTTGAGGAAATAGTTTCATTTCAATAGTTTCATTAGCTATAGCTCCCCCCCCCATTCCTTGAGGTCAAAATTTACTGTAGATAAAACCGATTTTTCAGATTTTTAACACTGCAATACTTTTATGAATTTAAACATGCATTACATTTAAATAAATATATACAATATATGTGGCAGCATATTAATGGTGGGTTAGGGGACAAGGTTAAAGAGACTACATCCCTTTCTCACATTTGTTCAAAGCGTAACAGATAAAAATGTAGTTTACAATGGCATAGAAAGGCTTGGAAGAAAAAGTTGATTTGCTATCGATGTTTTTTAATATAAAGTTATTTCTTTCAAATCAACTCTCGTATATTTTATTTTGTTTTCAGTCTAAAAGGGTCTTAAGCCTCCCCCCCCCCCTCTGCCCATAAAGTCAGAAATTTCACTAGATAAAACCTAATTTTCAGAAATTTTAAATTTTGTAACCTTTTTACTAAGAGAGAATAAAACTTTTTAGGCCCCAAATTTCAAAAAAGTTTCAGAGGAGAGCCCCGCCTCCCCTTAATGTTATCAAAGATTACTTAAAATTGAATTTTTAGTGCTCTAATTTTGATTATTTCTGGAGAAAATTTTCAAGTTTTTTCTTCCAATTCACTCAAACTTTTACCCCTAACTTTGACAATTATACAATACAATATTTTGCCCCCTTCCAGTTGAAAAAACTTCTGGTGTGGTACTTCTCCTTTTTTTTTTTATCGTTGCCTGGGTAAGATTTAAAATATGTTTTCAGGAAGGACACGGGATCCCGAATCTCCAACTCCTTTCCCTAGCATTACCCTAAAAAATGCTTAATATTGCTTTTCTAGCCTTTATGTCAAAAGATAGTATAAATTGTGTCTTTAAGATTTCAATTTCCAAATTTTGCTGGAGAAGGTACCTAACTTCTTCTCTATATGCTTACCGTCTTTACATGTTAATTGAAAATTGTCCTTGTAGGACTTTGATAAATTTCTGGGGGAGTCTCCGGACAGACTTAGTTGTTGAAATATTTTCAGAGAGCCTCCACGCCTTCCCATTTCCTAAACGTCAGCAAACAGAATCAATTGTGTCTTTGGGACTTTCCAGAGAGGGCCTTCAAACCTTCATTTCCTAAACGTCACCAGTTATAGCCAAAATTTGCATGTTCAATGTATAATTGTCTCCCCCCCCCCCCCCCACCACCCGAGTTCCACAACGGAAAACTTTTTGAGTGAGCCCCTGGACCTCCCTATAATGTCATCATCACAGATAGCATAAAATTGCATTTTTTAAACTTTGTTTTGTGCAAATTTCTGGAAGGAGCATTTGATCCCTTAATATCACTAAAGATAGCTTGAAATTGACTATAGTTAGGAAAAAGACTCGAGTAAGAACCTCAACCCCATTTCATCTAACATTACCAATAAGACGTTCCAAACATTGCGTTTTCAACATCAATTTTGCAAATTTCTACTGGAGGGTCCTGCCCCCCTTCACGCATAGTCTTTTTTTACAACTCTAGCCAGTGGCGCAGTGAAAGGGGGGGCGGAGAGGGTGAAAACACCCCCCCCCCCCAGAGCCATTGGTTTTAGCATAAATGCAAATTCTAATACAGTAGTTTTTGAATATAAAAGGACTGTTTTGATTTAAAACCTCCCTCAGAAGGTATTTTTGATCAAAAAACCCGCTCCAGAAAGTATTTTTCATCAAAAAAACCCTCTGGAAAATATTTCTGACTGTGCTAGTGTCTCTAGCAATAGTTGGGGTATAATGTTTATACCTTAGCTTTTATCTTCACTTTTTCGATGAGGAGCCGTACCATGTTACATACCTCTTGCTGTTATTTCTGAAGTAGTTTTACCTACCAATGTGTGGATCTATTCAGCCTTAAATGAGGTTATTTGCCTCAGCATGGTTTTGGCTACTACAGGCTAGTGAACACAAAGCTGGGGCGCAAATGCAATCCCTGGATGCTGGAATTATTTTTTTCACAAAACACTTTTTCTCTTCATTAGTAAAAAAAAAAAGGATAAAAGTATTTTTATTGCATGTTTGAAAAACATATTAAATTATCTTGTGCTGCAGATAATCTAGGCTGTAGTCATCAATTCCTGTGAGATTACTGGGAACAAAGATTTTGCTGTCAAAAATTGTAATTCAAAAGAATTAAAATCCATTTTCTATGTATAAATATTTTATTTGTATATTTTGAAAGTCAACAATCCATATACATTTGAGATTCAACACTTAAGATAGAACATTTTTCAGCAATAATTAGTATTTTTCTCATCTAATATTATGTAGAAGTTACAAAGAAATTACAAACTTTTTAAAAATCATTTTTATGCTTTTACTACTAGAAATATTGTCAAATATAAGAGAAGATAGACTAAAAAGAGAATATTGTCAGAAATAATGTCATTAAAGTAAACTATAATCCCACATCAGAACTGCACCACTTATTTTTAAAATATATTTTTGAAAAAAATATGAGGAAAAAAAGTATTTACAAATTTTGACTGAATTTTCATTGTTTAGGTCGTGTTTGAATAAGATGACTGGTTAATGATGTCAGGGCTTAGTTACCATTGTTCCGATTACGGGTGATCTGTCAAAGTTTTTTTTTTCTTTTAATGCATTGCAAAGTTACTTCGACAAATGTGATGAACAGGCGTTCAGAACTGTGCCTGAAGCTACTGACTTTTGGTTGGACAAAAATGCCAAGTCTTCGAAACAACCACTCTTGAGATATGGTTAATCCGAACACCACTGGTAAGGCAAGCTTTTAGAATTATTTCTGTGTCCAGAAGGATTATAGATGTGCCCGGTTAACTGTTAATTCTATCAAAACGCTGCTGGTTGGTGTCTGTTAAGTGTAGGCAAAGTTATTTGAGCGTGGCCTAATAGTTAACCTCTAATATCAATATAACCAAGAAATATTGAAAACACATCCAACTGATAGCACATCATTCGAATAATCAACTTTTTCTTTCCAAATCAATGTATAATCAAAACATTAATATGGCCAGGTCATTCTAATAAATTCTTCGTTAAACTTGCAGTTTTATGGATTACTTTTTAGTTTGGATGGGATTTGGGTTTAGACATTTTTTAAGGCTTTAGGAGAGGCAGAAAAAAAACATTTATGCTAAATTTGTTTTTAAAAAGACTGACTAACTTTAATACGTTTGAATGTTAATATTAGACTCTTACTAACAAAAATATCCCCCTCTTCCTGTCTGTTCAAATACTTAACAGTAAACTATGTTTTTAAGTTGATTTTTAAAACATTGTAAATTTGAAGTTTAACAAAAACCTAAAGATAAAGGTTTTCATTTAAAATAAACAATGAAACTAACGCTTGAACTTTAAGTACATTTTTTCGTTCAAATGTTAAAATCTGTAAAGAACATGTGTTTAAAAGGTTGTTGATTTCTAGTTTTAAGATACTTAATAATGTAACAAAAATATAATTTTTCTAAGTTACTAAGTTATCACAACATTCAACTATGGATTCAAAGTCAAAAATTACTTTTGCTATAAAATAAAATACATTTTAGGTCTAACACAAATATTTTAAGTACTTACATAGTTAACAAAAATAAAAAAGTAAATAAACATTTATTTTGTAAATTTTGTGGCTATAAATTAAAAACAAATCACTTTGAAATGATCAAATAGGTCAATTAGTTATTAATATTTAAATAGTTACTCAAAAAGATTATATACAAATCATTCAAGTACAAGACAGAGTACAATGTAATTCAGGAAATTTTGAAAAGAACTATTATAAAATATCAGTAAAATAAAAATATTGGATGAAAGAATAATATTAAATAAAAAAGAACTCTTTATTTTTCATTACCTGAGCTGAATTTAAGAACCAACATACATTTCAAGTTTTGTAGAGGAGATATTTCATTTATTTTCTATTTATTTAGATATACCATTTCAATAATAATAATAATAAATTTTTTTAAAAATCAAAATGTGGGTAAAAAAACTGCTTTTTGTCTTGTAAACTTGATTTTTTTTTTAAATTTCAAAATATTTTGAGACTAGTGCCTTTTATACTAATCACAGTTTTGACAAACAAACAAAAATGTTTTGTACATGATAATTGAATAAAAATAAATACAAAAATGGGCTTTAAACGATTAATAGATAACAGTTTAGTTTCATTTTACAAAAATCCTGATGGCTTAATCGAGGTTAAAAAGCTTTATCAATAAGAGATGACAATTTAGTTTCATTTTACAAAATTCCTGATGGCTTACTCCTGGTTTAGAAGCTTTATAAATAAGAAAAATCAGATTATTATTATTGTCGCTTATGTAATACAAAGTAAGAGTGTAGCTTCAACAAAATGCGTGACATGTTTTTCATTTGAAAATTCACCTCTTGGGGGGCATGTTTTTTTGCCATGCAAATATTAGTATTTCAAACACAGAATTAGTTGAAGTAGTAGTATGTTTTAGAATAGCTGATTGGTGTATGCAAAATTCAAATGAAATTTGAAAAATCTTATCAGGTATGCCAGAACAAAAAATTTGAGGCTCATAAAATATCTGAATTCGTATCTCGTATAGAAATGAAAAACTCATTGTGGCACTGAAGTACAATCAAAACCAGTTATAATATTTAGGTAGAAAAGATATTTTACACCTATTTGATTATTTCAAACTTTCCACCTAGAAATTAAATCTAATTTATCTATTCATTTACATCCTCTGACAAAAGTAGGAAAAAAACTGTTTGAATAAAAAATGTGTATATCTAACTAATAGTCTCACATTAGATGAAAAAAATGTCTTGCTTAAAAAATAACACATTGTATATCTAACTTGAGTATAAAATATAATTCATTAAAATATCCGATTAAAAAAACTAGTCATATAACTAAACATAAAATTTCTAACAACTTTGAGTCATATTTTCTAGTGTAGGCATTTATCACAGACAAGTGTTTGATCTCCCGTTTTGAAAGAAACATTTTGATTGAGGAATTCTTCTTTCTCCTTTTCTAATCGTGATTGCACCTATATGAAAGGAAAAAAATTGTTAAAAATCATTTTTGGACAGCCAATCAACCAAGATTCTATACAGAAGTGTCATCAAGTTCAAGCAAAAAATCCACAAAGCATATTTGATGAAATAATTCCAGTCAATTTGAATTTCCAAATAGTTATCCACATATAAATAATAGCCGATGATCGAGTAACCCGTGTGCTTCAACAATGAAACTCGTGCCACGGCATGATAATTTGATAATATGTTTTGGTAATGTTTAACATGCAGTTAAGATCTTTATTATGACAAGGCTGAACTTGATCCAGTAACTTAACATTTTTACTGGTAAGAATGTGTCATTTCAGGGGAATGAAGAAACGAAAAAACAGTCAACAATGAAAGCTACCTACTGGAATTTAAGGTCAATCCATTGGAAACGCGGGGTTACAATTTCAACTTTCAAAATATCACCAAACAGGCAATGGCTTCGTTCAAATGTAGAAGAAATTTTCACCTGTCATACCTTGACAGAAAACTTTCTAGTCTCATAATATCAACAAACTATATAGTAATAAAGTTACATTAGTGAAACTACTTAGGAATTAAAGATCTATAAAGCAATTTTCATAAATAAGAATTTGATGAAAAAAAATAATAGGTTAAAATAAATGAAAAAAAAAAACTTTATAAAGAAAGAAAAAAAACACCATATAAAGATATAAATAACTTCTAAAAAGGACCTTTTGGTCAATGAAATAATGTAAGTTGTAGGAATACTTCTCATACTTTGAAAATTTATCTCCTCATTATTTTGGCTCACAATTTAGTGCTTTTTTTTTGAAAAGAACACAGGACAAAGCTTGATTCACATCTTTAAACAGTATTTTTTTATAAGCAATTTCAGAAAAAAAAGGTAATCCATAATCAAGGATCCTAGATTGTAGGTGTTGACTAAATATTTGCTTATCAGGGTTTTGCTAACTTGAAAAATACAATATTTTCAGCAAACTATTATACACAATGCAAGTAAAAATGTGCAAAATTTTAAAATTCATAAATTTGTATACAATATCTGCCCTTAAATATAGAAAAATATGTACAATTTTTTTTCATAAAAAATCTTACTTCATCCGTTATTACAATAATTCGACCTTCAACTTTTGGTGCTAATTGGCACTGGCATTGTTCTACTTGATCTACAATTGCAGGCATGGTATTGCAATTGGCATCAACTGTCAGGCGCCTTGAATTTGGCTTCTGCACTTGGAATTTACCAACTTCTTCCAGCATTTTAACAGCACTGTGCCTAATAAGTATGTTTTGATAGATTTATATGTATATATCTTAAATAACAAAAACAAAACATTCTCATAAATTACCTACATGATTAGTCCTTTATACCCAGGCCAACTAAAAAACTGCCACATATATTTGAAATATGAGTGGTTTACCTATCCCAACAATACTCACACACATGAAGTTTGTAGCTCTGACAGTAGGTAGAAGGTCACAGCATGAATGAGAAATATTTTTGTATTGTAAGGATTATATGTCTGATAAGCAGCATTCTACAACCATTTGCCAGTAGAGTTGGCAGGTGCCATGTTAATTTTGGTTATGTCTTCTTGTGCTAAACCATGGAATGGTTTTGACACTGGCTCCAATTGTGTTCATGGTGCTCCTTGCGCAGCTGAAACTGCCATTTTTAGACTTTTGACTGGACATGATTTCCTCCATGCTCATCTCTTCTGCTTGAATATTTTTGACTTACCTGTGTGTATTTTATGTGCAATCAGACACAGGGTTTAAGCTGAGTTCAAAAGTTCTTTAGCAAAAAAGCTAAAATGGGGGAAAAAGCTTTAGCAAAATGCTAAAATCTTTTGGGGAATGAATATGTTTGCATATCTTCTTAGATGCCTTAATGTGTTTCATTCGCAGTACATAATTGAATTTCAAATTTAACCTAACATTTATCAACAAATGTAGCACTTAATATAAATTTTTAAAGTTTGAAATAATAACAGTAAATAATGATACATGCCATTGAAAGAACACAATGTTGATTCTTTAAATGGCCCCGAGTCCCATTCCCACAATAAAACATTTCAGTGGGACATAATCCCCATTAAGACTAAGTATTGTTAAACTTCATAGCAATTGAAAAATCTTAGCTATGATTAATATTCTTTTTCACACACACACACACTTAATTCTTTAACCAATATATAATTTATTTTATAACTTAACAAGGGGTTTGTAGGTGTGCTAATAATAGTTTTCTGCATTATGTGATGCAGAATCGTCAACTTTTCCTTTATTTAGTAAACATTTATCCATTGGAACGCTCACTCACCTCCCCCCCCCCCTCGCATTTGAGAAACGATATAGCCAAAAAAAGTTCCCTTTTACCTGCTTCCCCCTTTTCATCACTCCCTTCTTACAAGATTGTTAAATATTTTGTCTGTCGGAACCACATACTCCTCCCTGCCCGCCATTTTTTTACATGTGTCTAGCACTCAGTAAAACGTTTGAGCAAAAAACCAAAAATGCCTCGCTGCATTTTTACAATTGGGGAAAGCCTTTTCACATTTTGAGAAAAATGCGACCGTAGCGGAAACCCTGAATCAGACAAGATATGACTGCTAAGCACAGACAAATGCCCAACACTATCTTATTGTAATTCTATTGTATAAAAATATTGGGGTGCTCGTAGCCTTATGTCATAATAGTCAACCAGGGTAGAAATTGATAAATAAATCATTTCGGTTATTTTAGTGGTTATTTAGTACTATTATTTTCTATTGTATTCAATATTATAAATTCAGTAAGAATTCCCTGTATTTTATTCCAAATTTAACTGGTTGAAAAAATTTCAGACAGTCGATCCTTCACTGTATGTGTTTTTCCAAAAAAAAAAACCTCATATATTACTCATAATCCTTTTGGAAACTTCTAAGTACCAGCTGCATAGTTAACCACTAAAACATTGTACTAACTATTTTATATGTTACTAGGATTATACTCCACAGATACTTATCTAATAATGCAACACTCTTAAGTCAAAAGTTGCAGGTCAATTAATTTAGGATATGAAGGGTTAAAATACTGCATTA
The DNA here is from genome assembly GCF_026930045.1 of Uloborus diversus. NCBI lineage: Eukaryota > Metazoa > Arthropoda > Arachnida > Araneae > Uloboridae > Uloborus > Uloborus diversus. Next base: position 140,828,270 of record NC_072731.1, read on the forward strand.
CTGAAAGATTCGAATGCATAACATTTAGAAGAAGGAGTTTTTTTGGAAGGTAGTTGAATAAGTTATAGATGAACGATACAAAAAGATTCAAAAGTTCTTAAATATAATTGATTATTGCTTTTGTTAAAGTCAGATCAATTTATTTCTAAATACATAAAAGAAAAGAAAAAAACATAGCTATTATCAAAATTAATTACATTGTATTCTACTTATCGGGTGAGTGCAAAAGTTTGTGCAGAATTAGTGAAAGAAAATCATACAGTGATTAGGCAAGCAAAACTCTTTATTCAATCAATAATATATTCTCCATCGTCGTCTATAATCTTCTTCCAACGTTCTGGCAGCATACGGATGCCCCGATCATAAAAACTGCGTGGTTTAGATTCGAAGAATGAAGAAACGACGTTTTGTAAGGCATTCAAAGAGTCAAGTTTTTTTCCATTTAAATGATTTTGCAATGACCGGAATAAGTGATAATCCGATGGTGCGATATCAGGAGAATACGGTGGATGAGTTAGGACATCCCATTTCAGGTTGTTCAGTTTGCGTAGCGTCTGTCTAGAAACGTGCGGTCTAGCGTTATCTTGATGAAAGACTACGCTTTTGCGATTTGACAAACTCAGACGTTTCTGTTTGATTTCTTGGTTCAGATTAGTTAATTTAGGACAGTACTTGTCCGAATCATTCGTTTGGCCAGCGGGGAGAAACTCAAAATAAATTATACCCTTGCAATCCCACCAAACACAGAGCATCACCTTCATCGGGTGCAAACTGGCCTTTGCCATTGCGTCACCATGTTCACCTGCCTGTTTCCATGTGCGTTTGCGCTGAACGTTGTTGCAAAGGACCCATTTTTCATCGCCCGTCACTAATCAATCCAAAAATGGCTTGTTTTTGAACCGCCCGAGTAAAGATACGGCAGCAGAAATTCGCTGGATTTTGTTGCTCTCGGTCAACAAATGGGGCACCCATATTTCAAGCTTTAAATCAAATCTGATTTTTTTTAAACGCCGAAAAGAGGTTGATTGGTCAACGTTAAGTGCTGCAGCAACTTCCTCTGTTGAAATTCGCGGAGTATTCTACACTAAAGAACGCAAAACCTCGTCATCAATGTCGGAAGGTTGACCTGAGCGTGGCTCATCTTCCAGCTTAAAATCTTCGCAACGAAATTTTGCAAACCATTTTTCCACAGTTCGTTTAGCTGGTGCTTGATCTTGAATGTTTTTTATGGCTGCAGCAACGTTTATTCCCTTCCAAAACTCGTAAAGCATAACATGCCGCAAATGCACTTTATCAACACTCATTTTAAAAGTAATCTTTCTCGAAGCAGTTTGTATCTGCACAAATTATTTTGATTGGAATGAAAGCTGCACACATCACCTTTCCAATGATCTGACTTACATAGATAGTGGTATTAATGACAACACGTTACGCCCGTTCTAACGCCATCTATTGCAACTCCGCACGAACTTTTGCACTCACCCAATAGTATGGCCTATGAAAAATAGTCCATATTCATCACCTAGTATAGAAACTCATTACCGTTCAATATTTGATAAACAAATTCATGTAATATTTAAATTGCACCAAAATTAACTCAAAGTTGAACATCTGTCTAGCAGCTTCAGCCAGGAGTGTACATTGGGATTTATTTTCGGAAGGTCAAAAGTCAAATATTATGATCACTTTCCAATTTTAAGCTTGAAACGGGGTGTCCACACACCCAGAAGGTCATGGATTTTGACTATGATCGAAAATGGTCATGGAAAGTAATGATTTTCAGCAAACAATGCTCAAAAATCATGGAAACTGACAACTGGTCATGGATTTTGAGTTCAAGTACATGAATATTTATCAAATTGTACGGATTAGTTGCAAAATTGATGCATCTTAGCTGTTTCTTATGCTTTTACTCGTTAGTCCCAATTTTTCACACATTTTGAAATCCCATTGCATGCCCATCTGCTTCTATATTACTTGTTTTTCTTTACTATGTGATTCTACCGTTTGGGCATTTATAATAATGTGTTTAGCATTATCTTTAACCCTCTTTATATGTCTAATTGTTTAATTGAATACTTTTAGACTTCTAACTTTGCCACTCTCATTTGACTTGAAAATTTTAAGTCATTTTACAACAGTGGTGATTCAAGAGACTCAAAAAAATTACCATTAATTTTCAACAGTGTCTTTAAGTTAATGAAGATTTTAGAAATTAAAATTGGTCCAAATAAATAATTTAAGACATTGATAAAATACAAAAATCGGAGAATTTTCAAGGGTAAGTTTTTTAAAAAGTCCAGTAATGTTGCAAAAATTACTAATTCCGGAATTTTTAAATATTTCTAGCCTATCCTCAAACTTGGTAGCAATATATTTGGTATTAGTGATACCCGCAGGGCTTTGCCCGTAATAGAAAAATCAAAAGGTCTTTTGGTTTGCCTGTATATTTACAAATAATGTATGGTGAATTTTCTCGCCAGTTGGCTTGTACCCATCTTACGGTTCTACGTTATGATAATTTCGTATCTCGCCAATTGGCTTGTGCCCATGTTACGGTTCCACGTTATGATAATTTCATAATTTACTCATCCATCTTATGATATTTTTTTTCTTAAAATTGGAATAGAAAAAGAACCACATCGAATTTTCGAAAAATCGCTTCGAGGTGCACACCCCCATGCTACATACTATCTTTGTGCCAAATTTCATGAAAATCGGCCAAACGGTTTAGGCGTTATGCGTGTCACAGACATCCAGACATCCTCCGGATAGAGAGACTTTCAGCTTTATTATTAGTAAAGAATGTTTGGTAAGTTGATTATTAAGTGTGTTAATTTAATATTTTATTTTTTGGTTTTTTTTAAAATTTATTTATTGTAAACTTAATTTTAGTACAGTCAAACCCCTTTTACACAAACTCGCTTAACACAAATTTTCGCTTAGCTTGAAATAAATGCCATTTCCCCTCAGATAAAGTTACAAATTAGTGTTTAATCAATCCCTTAACATGAAGAGGATTTCGACGAAATCCGGCATAAGAGGAAGAAAATTTTAAGGTCTTGAAAAAAAAAAGGGAAAAGAAAATCCCTATACAGTCGAGTTTCAACTTACGCGAGGGATACGTTCCAAGACCCCCTCGCGTAAGCTGAAATTTCGCGTTGTGGACATAGGTGGATTTAGGACTGAGTTCCTGGGGGGGGGGGCAGGATTTTTTTTTTTTTTTTTTTTTTGAGCAACATTTTTAATTGCCCTCCCCACCCCTCTCCCATGTTTTTCTCTGTTTTCTGTGATGTATCAGGCCATTCTTTACTTTTTTATGTGTCGTTTTCATTACAGTGTGTAATCATGGTGTCCTTTTTGAATTGACCTTAAAAGAGAGGGGGCTGGTATTGAGAGAGTGACGCAGGGCTAACTTTTAAGTGGGATATAGAATATCTCCAATTTTGGGGGTCCGGGGGTTACTCCCCCGGAGGAAATTATATAAAATGGATATAAAATTCTGCATCTTGAAGTCTTATAAAGGTTAATGGGAAATAATAGGCTTTTTTTTTTTAAGTTTTACACTTTAAATGTGCTTTGTGATGCAAGTTAATGCTTGTAAAGAAATGGTGCACAGATTTAGAGAATAGGTATCAAGAGAGTAACATACTACCCATTTGAACAATTCTTAATTTATACACTTGATAAGAAATAAAATTGAAGCACACTTTGCTTTAGGAGTTTTAAAGATTTGTCTAATTATTTTCAAGGTTTGGTTGGTTAGACTGGGTTTTTGGTTCAAGAGCCCTGGTAGGCTATACTGCACCAATTCTTTTCAGGGATCTTAGAACCTATCAATAATTTGCACTTTCCAGTCTCTGAAATTGAGTAGTAGATTATATACAGTTGTACAGTATTGTTCAAACTTTGTAAGAAATTATATGCTCCACGCTGTTACATTGCGTAACACTTGACAGGGATCCCAAGATTAATAACTTGGGATCTCCATAATTGCGTAATGGGGCTTTCCGCGATTGCCTACAGCGCAGTTGCATGAGAACGCCTGGGTTATATGGCTATAGACAGTCATGAAGGCATGACTGCAAAAAACCTCCTGACCGATTAGCGGGATAACTTTATGGCATATATTTTGACCGCTATTCAGGAAAAAGAGCAACTTTGCTGCCCATCATGTATATTGTGAGTAGAAAAATAAATTACAGTCGAACTTCCATATATCAAACTTCCACATATCAAAATTTTCTATATATCGAAATCCCAGCAAATTTCCATGTTCATTGCATAGAAAAATTGTTTCTATATATCGAAAAAATCTCAATATATCGAAATATTTTCGAGATATTCGTAGATTTTTTTTTTCCACTTTAAACTGTTTGTCTCATAAAAAATGAAGGTTAGATGAGAAAATTACGTTTACTTAAGGTTGCTACGGAACTCATAAAAAACCTGGGTTTGAGGGCTGTGTAGTTAGTTGTTGTTCCGTTCTGAAGTTCTTAAATTCCCTTAAGTTTATTTCAAATCTTAACTGTAACCAGTAACACTGTAAAATCAGTTTCAAATTATCCCTTTTGTTTGTTGATTATCATTTCTAGTCTTCTTATCTTCAGTAAAAAACATTCAAGTTAAGTAGATTGATTTTTTACTTTTCTCTCGATCACATTGTTAAAACGAAAATCCCCTAATGTTGCGATCAAGTTGAATTGCCGAAGAATATGAAGATGAATGGTTGGCGTAAAAATGTAATTTCTGTTAATTTTTTAATCATTAACTTTAATTTAATCCGATACTCGTATAAATTATAAAATGGGTTTCATTGACGAAAATTAGCTTTAATTTTAATGTTTTAGGATACTTTTATGATAAAATAAGATCGTTTCCATACATCGAAATTTCTGTATATCGAATTTTTTTCGGCAATTTGCTACTTCGATATATGGAGGTCCGACTGTAGTTTGTGTGTGTTGTGAACATGGTCTCTTCAATTCGCTCCCTCTCCAAAATTTGATTTATGGAAAATGTGACAAAGAAGAAGGGGCGAAAATCCTCTTCAAACTTTGTAAGAAACGGCTTTTTTATGTTTAAGAGAAAAAAAACTTTAATTTCTCATTACAACTTTTTTTTAATTATAAGTAGTGCAGAAAACGAAAAGAAATAGGGGTGGTGTACAGTGGCGCCGACTCCATGGGGCCTGAGGGGGCCCGAGCCCCCTCAAAAAAAATTTTGAGGGGGCAGAGCCCCCCCCCCCCAATAATTTAAGAAAATTATTAGTTATTTAATGCTTTCTAAACTCACAAATTTGTCTCAGTATTTTTTATTTCCCTTGTTTGAAGATAGTAATCTTTCCTTGTTTGAAGTACCTTGTAAAATACATTCAGCAATGAGTTACAACAAATAATTTTTATGGTTAAAAGCAGGTTAACTGAAAACGAGTGGTGTGAATAATGATAGTGTTACGGTGCTGCGAGCGCTTAAATTTGTCCCAGTGTGCGAACCTGCGGATAGTCTGTCCGATCAACAATGGGATGCGATTGAACAACTTTCATAACCACCGAGATATTTTTGATGAATTGGATATTCGACCAGACGTCAACGACTTCAAATTCAGTAATCTAGTCAGGCGGTCGACATTCGCACCTTTCTAAAGACAGCCCTAATATTGGTATTTAAAGCAAGTTTAAAAATCTCTGTAATAGAGAATTAACTACATACAGAATGTTAGATTCAAAATTTCGAAATATTAGTATTATTTTATTACTGTATTACTATAGTACTGCATTAGTTATTTTCAAATACTTAAATATTTTTAGGGTATAAGCCTCTATAAAAACCCGCTATTTACATACTATGTTAACTTTATTAAACAAATTAACTGTGGGATATTATTTTTATTTAATGAACTCTGAGCCTTATTCAAAGTTAATCAAAGTGCGACAGCAATATCTTATGCTTTATTTTTTTTAATGATAGTTTATTTAAATATAATTTCAATCTTTTCATATATATATATAAATTCACTATTCTGTAATAGTCTAAAAACAAAATTATTATACTATAAATTAAACTCTTTTTTTACGAAAACACCGTACATGTGAGGTTTTCTTTTTCCTTTTTTTCTTTTTTTTTTTGTTTTTTTTTTTGTTTTTCGTTTTTCAAAACCAAAATATGTGTCGAGTTAGCGAGAGTAGAGTTTTCGGGGTTCTAATGTTGATAATATATTACTCTAAAATGCTTAAAAAACTGTAAAACTTACTTTCTCCATCTCCAATTTAGAAAATTTCCCGGGGTTAAACCCGCGGCATGCCCCCCACCCTCCCAATATTTTTTTGTATTTAGGCGCACTGGGTATTTAGGTGCTGGGTATTTAGGCTGTATTTAGGTGCCCTTCCATGCAAGTCAAGTGCCCTACACCTTATAGCAATGCCTAGCCACGGAACTGCACGACTTCCCCCCAAAATAGAACTGCAAAAATGTCCCACACTGAAGATAAGTGACATGATCTTATTGAACCAGAAAATTTGTATACAAATTCTTAGATTGACTTTGAAAACAACATGCCACATATTGTTTGTTAGTATAAATCACATACATCAGAAAATATATAAATTGGCATTTTCAAGGTTCAAAATATCTGAACTTTTTTTTTTGGGGAAAAGTTGGGGGGGGGGGGGGGAGCGCCGTGGGAGTTCATAACCCCAGGACCACCGGTGACGTCTAGCCCCCTCAATAATTTTTGCAAGTCGGCGCCCCTGGTGGTGTATCATTTTTTCCCCGGGCTAAACAGATTAACAATATGCAGTAAAAGTAAGATAAAAGCAATCAATACAAAAGAATTTCCAAAATTCTGCATTAGGGATTAAATAAATAGCAAGATATGAAGCATGTGAGTCACAAAAATTTATTTCAAGTAATAAGTTACAAACGCGAGAACCATGATTTTTACGTTTTTGATGCAGGATGTAACAAGTAGCTGAATTTGACACATTTTGGAATTCCTCTCCCTACAATTTGTTAGAAATTTTAAAATTTAAGGTTTGTAGCCACACGTTTCCAAATATTCAAAGTTTTCAAGTACTTGAAAATGAAATTAGTTTTTCAAGCACTTTCCATTTTTTTAAGGAACGAATCACAATTTTTTGGGAGTTAGGGGCCCACTTCAAAGCAGGGGCCCTAAGCTATAGCTTGTTTATCTTATAGGCAAATCCGGCCCTGCACGTAATTCACTCTTACCTGTAGATTTTTTATAATTTGAACGAATATTCGTCAGTTTTTACAGTTAAAGGATTTTTATGGTTTTACAAATCTGTGTAAAGTTTTTATCGGTTTTTATCAAATTTCAGCAAACTTTTCCAAAACTTTTGATGACTGAGTTACTCAGATTTCAATGATGACAATAACTGTCTCATTTAGACTTAGATGATTATGACTTACCATAATTTTTAAACAGTATTTAGAAAGTAAGGAAAATGGTACTTTCCCTCTAAGTAAAAAGATTCAATTAATCAGAACGTTCAGATAACTGAAATTTATTCAGTCTGCAATAGTATTTACTTTTCTTTCTCAAAAAAAAAAAGACAAGCCGAAAATTTTTTAAGCGCATGAAGTACATTTCTAACTATTAATTTCATATATACAAATTTTTTCCTTTAAAAAATAAAGAAAACACAGTTATAAAAACATTTCATCAGGGAATAATGCGATCTTACATGAATTGTGCAAAACTTTCGTGCCGGAAATATATCTCCCTCACTTTTCCTTTTATTCAGATGTTTTCCTTACAATGTATGATTCTGGAAAATCAGAAATTTAGTTTTGATTTAGTTATTTTACGTTCTGTTTGTTTAATGGTTGGACAATTTTTCCAGTTTTTTGTTTCATTGTTACATACATTCATTGAGTATGGTGTTAACTGTTACATTTGATAGTATTTTGCTGTACAAAAACCTTTTAGCTATGTACTACTTTTATAATAGCATTTCAAATCAGCCAATTTCATTTGAACGTGTGAATCCAGAAGGTTCTTCAAAATCTTTCGTCTGTAACAACCCAAAACATCTAGTTTTTGAAATCACGCAAATTGAAAATAAACATTCTGAAAAGAGAGAAAACAAATCGTAACGAGTAGATCGTTCTGTTAGAGCAAATTGGGGAGGGTGAAGGGAGGGTCCCAAAAGTCAATTATTATAAGTGTTGCAGCTGAATGCATAGCTCGTTTAGCCTATATTTTCATTCATATACTTGACCAAATGGTTTTCAGTCCAAAATAGTGAATTTAGACCAATTTTCAGTACCCCAGTGACAGCTGTACTATTTGTATTTAATGTTCGTTTTTTTTTTTCTTATTCTTTTCTCCCTTCAGAAAAGGACATTCGCTATTCTCTTCATTTTCATTGAACTATTCAAAAAAGAAAAAATCATGATCTTTTTTTGTTATAAGATTTTGGAAGATAAGTTGTTACTATATAAACTCTTCCCAAAACTGGGGGCATTGCCCCCTTTGCCCCCCCCCATAAACCCACCCATGCTCTTCTAAACTGTTCAAAAACAAAAAAAATAATGATTTTTTTAAAAATTTTGGAAGATGTGTTGTAACTACATAAAGTCCTCCCAAAACTGGGGGGGCATTGCCCCCCTCCGCCCCCCCATAAATCCGCCCATGGTTGTGGAAAAAAATATGCGTAAAAACTTTTATAAACATACCCAATTATTTAACACACTTGTAAACATCGCCTCAAACTATTTTAAACGATTCCTCAACTATATGTTACCATTTTTTACATCAAGAACAGAATTTTTATTTGTATTTTTTAAAAAAAGCTGTTTTATCCGACATAAAGTACTGTTACGATGAAAAAAAAAATGAGAAAGAGGGACATAAAATAAACTAGTATGGCGCATACAGTGTAGTAATAAAATAATGCACTATATTGTACTGTACAGTAAATCCATTAATGATATTTGCAACTTAAAAAAATGAAGATGATGAATTAGGCTTTGTGCTCAAACCAATATTCGAATTTTTAAATTCAGTTGCATCGCTAATTCTTTTATAATGCTTCCATCTATGGCAACACCTTTCTTCCAGGTTTCTTTAATTTACAATACAGGAGCAGCTTCAATTTTCATCATTTTTGCATTTTGCTTAGACACTACTCGGCAAACTTTTGAAGATTTCCTTTTCTAGACTTTTAATTGTGCGTATGGAAAAGTCACTTATGCCCAATTGTCGTGTTACCATACTTTAGGTAAAACAGCAGTCTTAGGTGCCATTACATTTCATCATCATTCTACTTTACATCAACTTTTGCATTAAGGATGAAAAAAAATAAATGGAAAATGAGGAGTAGTTATTATGCACTAACAAAGCAATGCTTAGACCAGTCAGTGATGCTATAGAAATGAAGGTTCATTTGCGGAAAAAATATTTTTAGTAGCCAATAACAAAGTTGATACTTACGCACCACGATTCCCTTCCAAAAATTTTCTCGCTGCTGGCGATTAATTTTCGTTAGGTCAAAAATTCTTTACTGGTGAAAAAATCGCGTTATAGCCATTTCGTGTAGGTCGAATCGCGTTGTAGCAGGAGACGACTGTACTTTTACATGAAATTACTTTCAAAAGTTGAAAGATCTGCACTTGAATGCAAGCGAAATGATGGCAGAGAGAAAATTTCTCTCCTTGTGTAGGAAAATCTGGAAAACCACGTTGTTCAAAAAAGTACGAACTTTAGCAGTAGACAATGCTTACAGTAAAAAAGCTTGGATAAACAGTGAAATCTTCAACAAGTGGCTGACAAACCTAAACGCAAAATTTCATCGTGAAAAAAAATCTAATTCTGGACACCTGTTCTGCCCAGGTAGAGGTTTAAGGTCTAAAAGCTATAAAGTGTTTTTTTACCCGTCAACACCACAGCGAAACTCCAGTTTTGAGATCAAGGAAAAATCAGATGTTTGAAAATGCACTGTGGTAGAGAAATGATCCAAATAGCAATTACCTCTGTTTCGAATTACTTGTGTTTCTTACTTAAATTATAAATATAAATGCTTGGGTATACATTTTTGCACAAAGGTACTTTGGTTCCTGTATTTTCTGAGACACAAAAACAAAAAAAAAAATATCTGCTTACACAAAATCCGGTAAATATGGCTACACGAAATATTTTTGCATCCTGTTGAGTTAGTGTTAACGAGGTTTGACTGTAATTAGTAACAGGGCCGGATTAACATTTATTTATGCCCTAGGCCAAACTTAGAGACTATGCCCCACCTCACATATCTAAACTTTAACAAAATTGTATCCCCCCCTCCCTTAGCCATTACCAGAGGCCTAGTAGCATCCAGTGACAGTTGAAGATTTCATGCTTTCCCCCCTGTTTGACAAAACGAGGGGTGGGTTTCCTTCTTTGTTTTCCTTTGATGATGTTTAAAAACGGGTTTGGGGTGCTCCCCCAGGAGTTTTTTGAAATTAAAGCGTTGGAAATACATTTTTAGGCCATCTAGGGCTATTTAAGGGGAAGTAATGGCATTCAGAAATCGCCCAGGAAAGTTTTCAATACTTACGTACCTACATACGTAATTGTATGTTATCTTTGATGATGTTTAAGAAAGGGATGAGTTCCGTAACTCTCCCCCCTCCTTCCCCATAGAAATTAGTTTTTAAAACGAAATTTTTGACGATCTTTTACTAATGATGCTGGGGTACGGTGGGAGTCAGGAGAGCCCTCCTGAAATTTTTTTGAAATAAAAGTCCTACAGAGCAACTTTTAACAATCTTTTTTTTTTTGATGCAGGGCAGTTGGTGACTCTAGCAAGGAAACTTTTCCAAACTGAAACCCGAAAAATTGTAGGACACCTTTTATGACGTCCGGACGTAGTAGGGGTTTAACTGTTCTTTCCCAGAAAGGTTTCGAAATTGAAAACTTTAATACGCAATTGGAAACCATCTCTGATGGCATTATGAGAAGGAATAAGGTTCGATAACTCTCTTCCGTAGTTGTTTCGAAATTGAAGTCGTAAAAACAAACTTTTGGACGATTTTAAGGATATTGAGAAGGGCTGCAATTAGGGACGCTCTTAGGAAAGAATTTTAAAATTGAGGTCCTAAAAAACAAAATTTTAGACTATCTGATACGATGTGAAGGTGGGGCGTTTTAGAGATCTTTCCCCTAATAAAAATCGAAATGAAAACTCTAAATATGCATAAAAAAAGCAAGTTTAGATAATCTTTCAAGATGATAG